>NC_091228.1:1285910-1378410 GCF_040958095.1 Procambarus clarkii
AGAGCATCAGTGTGTATGTGGGAGCATTCCCTACGAGTCGAGAGCCGAGACCAGGAGCTACAATTCAACTCTCAACAGAGTGCGAGTCCACATCATTGAGGTGGAAGTAGGTAATTCAGTTTCTCCCTCCCCATTCCCCTTTAGTTAGCTATTTAGCCAGAGTATCTTCTATGTCGTGAGCAGGGCTCACCAATGTCTGTGTCATAGTAAGGCACAGTTGTGCAGAGAGATGCTGTAGAGAGCTCTCGCGAAATGTATATGTGGCGTGTGAGTGCACCTGTGATTTATCGAAGAGTTTGCTGTGTCGAGGACATTTGCATTCATGTGACATTAATATTTTAAGTTTAAGTCAGAGAATATATATATATAAATGTACCATTTATTAGTATAAGGCTGTGTGCCCCATATTGACTCATTATTACTAATATTGATGAAATGATCTATGTATATGCTGGAGAATTGAATAGTATTTTCATATATACAATGATTTACTGTGTTTATTGCCATTGAAGTAATTTGCTGTGTTTGGGGTCATTATAGTGGTTTACTGTGTTTATCGCTAGTATAGTGAGCTACTGTGTTTATGGACATTATTGTGATCTACTGTGTTTAATGCCAGTACAGTGAGTTACTGTGTTTAATGGCAGCATAGAGATTTACTGTATAGTAAATCAGTATAGTAATTTACGGTGTTTACTACCATTGTAGTGATTTACTGTGTTGATTGCCAGTATTGCGGTTACAGTGAATTTGAAGAAATAGGCGCTTAACGCCAGGATAACAAGTACAGAGAGAGTATACAATGATGGGGCATGGCAGCTGGGAATGTACGGCGGTGGGGGAGTGTTGCCATCGCGTAGCGATCCTGATTTATGAAGAGAGAGTGATTTGCTGCCATGTACTTCATTGCCTTGTTGTTGATCCAGAGCTATAATACTTTAATATTTTAAGTAAAATACAAAACCACCTTCAGTGTTTGTGTTATCCCTCCATTACTTGTTGCTGTTGAGATTATTGAGTCCATTGAAAGAGAGAGAGTGATTGAGATATAAAGCTGTCTGTTACTAGATTTGATTAGTGTGCTCTCTGCCACTACTACCACAATTCTACAATACCACTGGAGTGTTACTGGACACGGAAAACACCAGTTGGCGACCTTTAGTGTGCAGTAGAGCCCTTTGTCGGGGCGGGCACATGATCTAGAGAAGTGATCGTGTTCCCAGTCGTCTTCAGGCTATAAGGCCAGCCGGAGGTAGACTGGGAGACTCTCCAGGTGAACAGTGGCACCTTGAGGATGGAGTGAAGACCCGCAGGGCTACAGTAAGTAGCAGTTACCACTACTTGTACTTGGTGGTGACTGGTGAGAGGGAGTGTAACCTCGACTTTGGCGACCTTGCCAGGATATTAGGTACGGTTACGCGAAACCCCGACATTGGCGACCTTGCCAGGATAACGATCAAGGATAACAATTAAGATTGTGGTGTTTAATAGTGGCCACAGGTATCAGGTACAGGTAACAGGTATTCACTCATAGCACAAGTATGGAGGATGATAAGGTGGCAAAGTTTATTGATACCAGGGATGAGCAGGTGCTGGAGAATTGCACCAAGGCGCAGCTGCAGTTGATAGCTGACCACTTTGGGATAAAGTTGAGATCCTCCAAAGTGGGAGAGAGGAGGTTCGAGATTGTGGCACAGCTCAGGGCACAAGATGAGGCTTTGAGGGAGGAACGACCACAGACACCTGCCAGTGCGGGGGAGAACTTGAGCATTGGTGGAAGCAGTAGGGGATCCAGCGGCAGCAGGCGTAGTGTTAAGCTGGAGATAATGAAGCTGCAATTGGAGGCACAGATGAAGCGTGAAGAACGAGAGGCACAGCTGAGACGGGAAGAGCGTGAGCACGAAGCACAGCTGAAGCGTGAAGAACGAGAAGCAGAAGCACGGCTGAAACGTGAAGAACGAGAAGCACAGCTGAAGCGTGACGAACGAGAAGCGCAGCTGAAACAGCAAGAGATTGAAGCTAACAAAAAGGTTGAGCTGAAGCGGGCAGAACTAGGGCTAGCTCCACCTGCACCCCCACAGCAAGAAGACCGCCGGGCTGCGAGAGAGAAATTTACCGATCTTTGTGCCTAATGAAGCTGAGGGCTTCTTTGACTACTTCGAGAGAGTAGCTACCTTGAAGAAGTGGCCAAGAGCAGAGTGGGCGGAGCTGGTTCAGGATAGGCTCACCAGTAAAGCTCGCGAAGCCTACAACTTGCTGGACCTCAGGGAATGCACCAATTATGAGGCTGTGAAGAGAGCAGTGCTCCACTCTTTCAAGCTGACGCCAGAATGTTATAGGAAAAGATTCCGAGAATGTACCCGTTCGCCAGGTAAATCTTATGCAGAGACGGCGAGGGACATGGAGAGAAAGTTCCTGAAGTGGTTGGAATCTGAAGGAGCTAAGTCAGCTGAGGACGTCAAAAGGCTGATGGTCATGGAGAAATTTATGTCCGTGCTCTCTCCAGAGATCAGGATTAGAGTCAAGGAGGCGGACATAAAGGACCTGAGGGCTGCTGCTGACAGAGCTGACATGTTGGAGGAAGCCTTGCGACCACGCAGAGAGGGACCACACCGACCACCAGTATACTCCGAATATGGGGGAAGTTATAGAAAGACGGACGGATGGAGGACAGGAACGAGTTCTCCCAAGTCCCACCTCTCGAGTGGAGACGGTAGTGGATCGAAGAGTTCTGTGGAACCGGCCAAGAAGCCCCTAGCTGAGAGTGCAGGAGTTGTTGCTGTGACGAGAGACGCTACGAAGGAGACGACGGAAGGCGCGAGGAAGACCCATGGAAGCGACGGCCTCTGGAGGCATTGCCAGGGCGAGCAGGTGGTGGAAGGTCGCCGCCAAGAAGGATCCGCTGCTACAACTGTGGAGGATTTGGACACGTCGCGCGGGAATGCAAACGCCTTAAGCAGCGGGGGAACGTTGCTTTCGTTCGGATGGAGGACCAAGAGGCCGAGGACATGCGGGATGAGCCCGTACTAAGCTTGGATAAAAGAGTTCACCCGTTCGTGTGTGAGGGAACAGTAAGGATGGGGGAGGCAGACCCCATTCCTGTGAAGATATTGAGAGACACTGGGGCTGATTTTACCCTGGTGAGTAGAATCCTGTTCCCTGAGGGTTACGAGAGTACCAGTGTGAGGGTGGCAGTTGTGACCACTGTGGGAGGCCCAGTGAGGATGCCCCTGCACGAGGTGACTTTAGATTCTGAATATGGCTGCCAGACCCTAGTGATAGGGGTCTGCGCCTCGATGCCCAAGATGGAGGCGCAAGTCATCCTTGGGAATGACGCCTGTGGAGGATGTGTCCTCCCTAACCTCGTGAAGAGCGAAGAGTGCTTGGAGCACTACAAGGAGAAAGGCGGAGTATTGGACGCCTGTAGGAACGCGAAGGAAATCGCCAAGGTGGCGTTCCCTGTGTCTGCTGTGATCCCAAGACGGTGCAACGAACACGGAGTGAGTGGATCTGATGGGACTGAAGAAGAATCGTCTGACAGCCTGGGAGTCGATCACCTCTTCGTGGAACCCGGAGGACAAGTGGAGGGCGATGGCAACCCGGATGGTGAGCTACAGGTGACCCTCGCCAGTTCTCTTGGAGTGGACTGCACTCGTCTGGGGGAGTTACAGCAGGTGGAGTTCCCAGATTTGATTCAGGAGGCCAAAGGAGGACGTGTTGGTCCCGAGAGGGCCACTGATTTTTATATGCAGGACGGAATGCTGATGAGACAATGGAGGCCTGTGAGAATGGAGGCCGGAGAAGAATCACTAGGTACAAGGCACCAGGTAATGTTGCCGGCCCAGTGCAGAGCGGCGGTGCTGGATATGTCGCACTCCGTGGATTCTGCAGGTCACCTGGGAGTGACCAAGACTTTACGCAAGATCAGGGACCATTTCTACTGGCCGGGTATGGACGCCGACGTAGGGCGCCACTGTAAGACTTGCTTACCTTACCAGAGGGCAGGGAAGAGCCAACCCGCAATACCAAAGGCCCCGTTGGTCCCTGTTCCTGCATTTGGGCCTTCGTTTGACGACGGGATAGGACCGTTGCCACGGACGAAAAAAGGAAATACCTACCTGATGACCATCATGTGTGCGGCGACAAGATTCCCGGAAGCTGTCCCGATGCGGCGTTTGACGTCGAAAGGTGTAGCCGGGCAGTTGCAACGATTTTTTTCTTGGGTGGGAATGCCCAGGGAAATCCAGACAAACTGTGGGAGTGTATTCCAGTCCAAGTGGTTCAGACAGACCATGACAAATTGGGGAGTGACTCAGATTCGGTCGTCGCCCTACCGACCGCAGTCGCAAGGGGCGATCGAAAGGTTTCACTCCACGCTGAAAACCATTCTGAGAGTGTTCTGCACAGAACAAGGAAGCCGAGTGGGATGAGGCAGTGTACTCTGCGTTGTTTGCTATAAGGAACGCTGTGGTACAGTCGTTGGGTTTCTCACCGTTCCAGCTGGTATTTGGACATGAGGTGCGGAGTCCTGTGTCCATGCTGAGAGAACAATGGGCACCAGGAGTGACCGTGGGAACGGTCAACAAATACGTAAGGAGTGTCTCGCATTGGCGGCAGGAATACTGGTTTGAAATTAAGCTCATCAGAGGGAAGGACAACGTGGTAGCGGATGCCCTGTCCCAAGTACACTAAACCGATATGACTCTAATTTTAAGGGGAGGGGTATGTGACAGTGTTCCCCTCCTTATATTTCTTCCCACGCCAGCTGTAAGAGTCATATCCACTTTACCCGAACGTTCTCTACGTTCCGGGGAACAATTTGACATATGTGGGAGCGTGAAGTGTTCTCGCGTTGGCGAGAAATTCGCAAAAGAAGAGTATTTTGGCCAGTGGTTTAGGCCCTTTAGGACGCCAAGATGGCGCCGGCCCCTACGTTTTACCGCCAAAACGTTATAACGTCACCAGATTGGTCAAGAACAGTGACGTGGCACAGGGAGCCAATGAGATGAACTAATTGATCTAAAAAGCCATCTAGAGAGAGAGTCAGTACTCCGATTTACACATGAAAATAGTGAAAATAAAAGTCTGCCATTCTTGGATGTACTAATAACAAAAACAGGAACCTCTTTACGCACCAACGTATATACTAAGCCCACCAACATAGGATTATGCCTGAACGGTAGAAGTGAGAGCCCCCAAAGATACAAAGCCAGTGTTCTCAATGCCTATATTCGTCGAGCGCTTACCCACTGCTCTGAATGAAGCAACGTGAGTAGAGTGTTTGAAAGAGTAACTCAGGTATTGGTGAACAACGGATATAGCAACGCGGAAATAAACGCAGCTATAAGAAGACACTTGGACCGTTGGTATAATCCAGAACCTAGAACAGAAACCATAACACCTCCAATAAAATAATATTACAAATCAACCATGCACAGTGAACATATAAAAGAGGAAAGAATAATGAAAGAAATAATCCGTAAAGGAGTAAAAAGCACTACTCCTAACCAAAACATAAACCTGATAATATTCTACAAAACTAAGAAGACTTCCGAACTCCTTATCAAAAACAGCCCGAAGTTGACGGAGAACCCTCTACAGCAGTCAAGCGTTGTGTACATGTACACTTGCCCCCACGAAGGATGTAACCTTCAATCTAAGTACATAGGTATGACGTCGACCAAGCTGACGAGGCATTTAACCTGTCATCTTTAATCCGATGCCCCCAGGAATCACATGAGACAAGCCCATGACATCACCCTAACAAGAGAAATGTTGAACAAGAATACCTGCATAATAGACAAAACAAAAGATGTAAGAAGATTACAAATTCTTGAAGCAATTCACATAAGAACAGAACAACCTACCATGAACACCGAAATCACGGAACTATTTACTCTACCCACCAAGAGAGTAAGGACAAGACCGGAATATAACGATGCCAACATAGAAGACACTGCTCAACATAACAGGCCAATTACACTTGATTAATCTATGTATGTAGATAGGAGCTGCCTCGTATGGGCCAATAGGCCTTCCGCAGTTACCTCTATTCTTATGTTTCACCCCCCATTTATCCCTTATGTATCCCCCTATGTTTTCATCTTCATTGTCTTATCACCTGACCCAGTGTGGGTATAAAACCAACCAGTCCTGAAAATTCTTTTCACTTGACAATGAACCATGGAGGTTCGAAACGTTGTGCAAATTGTATAAATAAGTGTAATACATTCTATAGTAATTCACTTCTTTTCTTCACCTTGAAATTACGAAAATGAGTTTTGGAGAACTCCTATTTCAGCTTAGCCCTGATGCTAAGAAAATAGTTAGAGGGATAGAAGCCCTAAATCAGAAGATAGTAAATACAGAATATGCGGTCATATTCAATGAGACACACATATATATATATATATATATATATATATATATATATATATATATATATATATATATATATATATATATATATATATATATATATATATATATATATATACATATATATGTATACATATATATATATATATATATATATATATATATATATATATATATATATATATATATATATATATATATATATATATATATATATATATATATATATATATATAACTGAAAACTCACACCCCAGAAGTGACTCGAACCCATACTCCCACAACTGGTAAGTACAGGGACGCCTTAATCCGCTTGACCATCACGACCAGACATAAGGAAGTGATAGCCGAGGCTATATGAACCACTTCCCCGCCGGCACTCGGATGGTAATCTTGGGCATAGCATTTTATCAAATCACCTCATTCTTTGGGGCACACGTGAGGAACACAAATGCAAACAAGCCTGAATGGTCCCCAGGACTATATACAACTGAAAACTCACACCCCAGAAGTGACTCGAACCCATACTCCCACAACTGGTAAGTACAGGGACGCCTTAATCCGCTTGACCATCACGACCGGACATAAGGAAGTGATAGCCGAGGCTATATGAACCACTTCCCCGCCGGCACTCGGATGGTAATCTTGGGCATAGCATTTTATCAAATCACCTCATTCTTTGGGGCACACGTGAGGAACACAAATGCAAACAAGCCTGAATGGTCCCCAGGACTATATACAACTGAAAACTCACACCCCAGAAGTGACTCGAACCCATACTCCCACAACTGGTAAGTACAGGGACGCCTTAATCCGCTTGACCATCACGACCGGACATAAGGAAGTGATAGCCGAGGCTATATGAACCACTTCCCCGCCGGCACTCGGATGGTAATCTTGGGCATAGCATTTTATCAAATCACCTCATTCTTTGGGGCACACGTGAGGAACACAAATGCAAACAAGCCTGAATGGTCCCCAGGACTATATACAACTGAAAACTCACACCCCAGAAGTGACTCGAACCCATACTCCCACAACTGGTAAGTACAGGGACGCCTTAATCCGCTTGACCATCACGACCGGACATAAGGAAGTGATAGCCGAGGCTATATGAACCACTTCCCCGCCGGCACTCGGATGGTAATCTTGGGCATAGCATTTTATCAAATCACCTCATTCTTTGGGGCACACGTGAGGAACACAAATGCAAACAAGCCTGAATGGTCCCCAGGACTATATACAACTGAAAACTCACACCCCAGAAGTGACTCGAACCCATACTCCCACAACTGGTAAGTACAGGACCATTCAGGCTTGTTTGCATATATATATATATACATATATATATATATACATATATATATATATATATATATATATATATATATATATATATATATATGTATATATATATATGTATATATATATATATATATATATATATATATATATATATATATATATATATATATATATATATATATATATATATATATATATGAAAAATCAATTCTCCAAAATTCATTTTTATTTCTAGTCTGACGCGACACTTGAGCGCGTTTCGTAAATATATATATATATATAATATATATATATATATAATATATATATATATATATATATATATATATATATATATATATATATATATATATATATATATATATATATATATATGTATATATATATTAGTATATTTTGGTAGCAGTCTTTCCTGTAGACATATATTATTAAATATGACCGAAAAAGTAAGATTAATAATTCTAACACGAATTTTCTCGATCTTTCTTATGTTTCTTTTCACTGTTGATGGTAAATGAAAAATCAATTCTCCAAAATTCATTTTTATTTCTAGTCTGACGCGACACTTGAGCGCGTTTCGTAAAACTTATTACATTTTCAAAGACTTTAGTTTACACACACACACAACTTATAACTGAATAGAGCTTAAACATCTTCGATTTTTTATACCTGCATTTGGGTGAGGTGATATGTTACAACAGTTTTGGATGAGGTGAGAACAAACTTTCAACACAAGCCAGAACACGAAACAATGGGTATTGAAGGTAAGAATGGAAGTAATTGCAGAGGGCCTATTGGCCTATAATTCTTGATGCTTCTATATTGGAGCGGAGTCTTGAAGTGGGTAGAATATAGCTGTGCATTAATTGGCTGTTGATTGCTGGTGTTGACTTCTTGATGTGTAGTGCCTCGCAGATGTCAAGCTGCCTGCTATCGCTGTATCTATCGATGATTTCTGTGTTGTTTGCTAAGATTTCTCTGGTGATGGTTTGGTTGTGGGAAGAGATTATATGTTCCTTAATGGAGCCCTGTTGCTTATGCATCGTTAAACGCCTGGCAAGAGATGTTGTTGTCTTGCCTATATACTGAGTTTTTTGAGGCTTACAGTCCCCAAGAGGGCATTTGAAGGCATAGACGAAGTTGGTCTCTTTTAAAGCGTTCTGCTTTGTGTCTGGAGAGTTTCTCATGAGTAGGCTGGCCGTTTTCTTGGTTTTATAGTAAATCGTCAGTTGTATCTTCAGTTTTCAGTGCAATTCGTAGAGAAATTGAGCTGTGTCGATTGATATGCGTTTTAATTGAAAATTTTCATTAGTATTTTTTGTTGTTTTGAAAACAAGAAAATGAACATGTTTATTTCACAGCTGCAAATGTGCAACAAACAGCTATGACTCCACCAGTTTCAACGTTAACTTCTTGCTTCACGTTATGTCAAAATGACGCGTTTGCGAAAACACTGCTGTATTCTGAAGTGCTTACGTATTACACATGGGATGCCAGTAGAAAATCATTTGAACGACGCAAACGAGGAGAGCGAGTCGACGGACAACCTGGCAAATTCAAACAAACTACGATAGGCAGACTGTACACTGTGCATCCCAATCAAGGTGAATGTTTCTTTCTTTGCATGCTGTTGGTAAATGTCCCCGGTCCAACGTCTTTCCAGCAATTGAGATTTGTCAACGGCGTAACACATGCCACTTTCCGTAGTGTATGTCAAACTCTGAATTAATTGGAGTGTCGGAAAATCCGACACCATTTAATAATCATACAGATAATAACTGTATTACCATCAAGTTACCCATAGAAAACGTAACTTGTAGTGGAATTACCGTCTATAGAAAACGGGATATCATCACCACATACTATTATAATTCACCAGCTATTCTGCTGGGAATTATTCTTAAATACATTAGTCTTTGGACTTTACCATCATAAAAACATCTTATATAAATTAACTTAATTATTAATATTAAAGTAGAGTAAATGTGACCCTTCTATCACGTTCTGAAATCTGGACAATGTAAGCCAGGCGTCAGAGTGGAGGAAGGAGGGCAGCCATCATTGTTGTTATATTGAGACCAGAGGCTCACACGGGAGCAAATTCGGCTCCTGTTAAATTTACTTGGACGTAGTGTTATGGAAACTAAAAGTGTACCATTATCAACACGCTGTCTACAAATTCAAGTTAAGTGTCTATCCGAAACCCATTATCTATCATTAGTGGCCATTAATGTCATTGGGTAGGGTTATCCGGTTAGATCACATGGAAGCCTCAAACTAAAGGTAATTAAGCCAGGTCCTCATGTTCCATGTACTGTTTTCTCTGAAATACTTGTCATATATAGGTTTCTGGCTTCACAGCTAGCGCACTTTTGACAGGTCAAGACGAGGATGCAAGATTATGTGCACCAGTTACTGGGTGATGGAAGCTACCTCAAAGAGGATAATTTGGTGTCTACACCCTAGTTATACCTGGTGGACTAACCTGCTGTACTATAAGATAAGGAACCTCATCAATGTATGTAGTCTATTCTTGTAGTTTGATTGGCTGCATATATTTAATTAATAAACCCCCCTAAAGTGTAGAGGATCGATTTGTGAGATTATGAGATTATTGCAGAAATACAGTCCACTTATCATTATACAAATTGCTATCGAAGTATACAAATTAACGTAAATATAAATTCATATAAATCAAATAAATATAAATCTCACAGGTCGGTTCCCACATTATTTGGTCATCTTCGAACCGGATGACGGATTATTTGATCCTTTGAACCCACATTTGGTCATCTTAGTACCGGATGAACCAGTTATCCAGTGGATTCATTAAATATACTAGTGCAGTGTTATTTAAACAAAGCCAGCAGTCAAGACGGCAGCGTAGCCTCGAGGGAGCTCAGGAGCCTCCCTCAGCCCAGTTCAGCTTCGTCAGCGGTTTCATGCACACCCACAGATATTTGGTGGCGTGTTATTTCGTGAAATGACAGCGCTAATATAGAATCCAGCCAAATTAGTGACTGTGTCTTCGCGAGATTGTTCACGGATTTCGTGGTGTTACATTTCGCGAGAGATTATCTACGAATTTTGTGGACTTTATTTCGCGAGGTCACTAATAATATTTAATACTTCTAGATAATATTAGAAGTTTCATAGAGGCTAATTAAGAGGCTATTATCAATAATTGTGTATATTATTTCTCCAAAATAGAGAATTATTTAATATATACTGCACTAGTGATCACAGTATAATATTTACTAATTGCCAACCCACAACAGGGTAGGATATTAACCATTGACTAGTTGAACTATTATCGTTCATCCTAGTCCCATTATTACCATAGTCAGTTGTACTATATTGAACAACCTAACACCATTAATGAATGGTCCAGACCCTATTTTGGGTGTAATTTTTATCAACTCGAATTGAGTTGTGTATATATAATAATTTACTTATGATCATTACACCTTTGAGTGATTAATTAGTGTCTCTACCATCCTAGGGTGATATAGAAGAGCTAACCTAAAGGTACTTCCAGTGACACTGGTTTATCACTCAAATCATTAGTGTGTATGATTGTATATATATAATGTGTATTAATTTTAAGTGCTAACCTCTAGTAGAGGTAGGATTATTGCCTAGTGAGTTCAGAATTTACCCTAGGCTACCATTAGTGTTTGTTCAGTATTATGAGCAGCCCAAATACAAGTCCCACAAGGCTTCACCAACGAGCCAGTATGGATAATGCAGGGAGAATGAAAAGAACCCTTGCAGGTCTTAAAGGCCACTTAACAAGACAGATCAAGAAATGTGAAGATTTGTCACAACAATCAACAGTTGATTATGCTGACCTGGAAAGCTATTATCAAGCAGCTGCAGGTAAATTTGAGCAAATCAAATGTCAAATAGCAACATATGTGGCTGAACTTGCCAACACCAATTTATCAGAAACAGAAATAGACGACATTATGGTTGATCTTGCGAATTATGAAGATCACACTCAGGCCACGTTACAGCCTTATGTCAAATTAATTGCCCAGAACAAGGCAACAACAACAACAACAACAGTTGCATCTAATACGAGTCAAGCAGAAGCTCGACTCCCTCCAATTAATTTACCCACTTTCTCAGGAAAAGATGAGGAAGATTGGGACGAATTTTGGAACAAATTCGTTGACCTTGTAGACTCAAAACAATCTTTACCAAAGAGTAGTAAATTCTCTTATTTGCAAGGCCAATTATCAGGTGAGGCTAAAACAGTAGTATCCCATCTGAGATTAACTAATGACGGCTATGATCTGGCAGTAAAACTCCTCAAGGATAATTATGCTGATCCAGAAGTAAGAACATCACATTTAGTTCATGAGCTGTTGCATTTACCCCCACCGGAGGCTTCAGCTGATTCACTCCAAGTCTTCAAGCTGGAGGTAGAATCATTGATCAATGCCCTCAGCCTGACAGCAGATACAAACGGGGCTGAGTGGGTCTTGAAAATAATTGTCCAGGAGAAAATACCTAGGGACATATTGAGACAAATGAGTGCTCATTACAATAAAAGTATCTTATCCATGAATGAAATATCTGAAGGTTTAAAGTCAGTAGTTCATCAATTACGAACTCATGACAAATTAAAACCACCAAGTAAACCCTCAGAAACCAATAATAGTAAACCACAGAGTACCAAAGGTACACCAAATCAATCTAGACAATATAATTCAACACCAAAGTGGAACAGTGGCAGTGTGGGCGTATATGCAGTGGGACCCTCCAAGCCTATAGTTACTGTGTCACCCAAGAACGTGACACCAAAGGGTACTGGAAGCTATGGAACATGTTTGTTCTGCAATGAGAAACATTCAATGTACCACTGCCCTAATTTTCCTGATAGTGACGCCCGTGTTGAGCGACTCAAAGATTTGCAACATTGCACGAGGTGCCTCAGGAAACATAACATCAAGGACTGTGATACCCAATTACACACCTGTAATAGGTGTAACAAAGGTCAGCACCATGCAGCATTGTGCAGAGACACCAAAACAACGTCTCCAAACCCCAAGGTGGAAGATAGCATTCCCACCACAGTACAGTACTGCAAGGTGCAACAAACAAAGAGTGTCCAATCGGCAAAGTCTAAAGGTAATACGACTTTGCCTACTGCCCAAATTACCATCCTGAATAAGAGGGCCAAGGTCCATACCCGTGGGTTGTTTGACCAAGGATCCCAGAGAACATATATCACTAAAAAGTTGGCAGATGAATTACAATTAAGGCCTGTAGCCCAGATGTCATTCAACATCTCAGGGTTTGTAACAGATGCAGGACCTCAAGTCTACCAGGTGGTACAGCCATCAGTACGCTTAGGCAGGTACGTCTGTCGAGTACAAGCCATTGTGGTGGACAAAATACCAGTAGACCTACAAGTTCAAGGTCTGAGAGCAACAGCCAAATTCCTGAGAAATAGAGGAATAAAATTGGCAGATAATATTAAGTCTGATCACCTCACTGACTTCGGTCTCCTTGTTGGGACAGACTATTGCCATCGATTCATCGGTAGCCCTACTAAATATCAGGGTATAACCATGTTAAACTCTGCAGGAGGTAAATTACTCTCAGGCCCAGTATCAAGCCTGAGGAGACCTATGCCTGCAGATAAACAATACCAGTAGAAATCTAAATTTGTCAGCTGATTATATTTCTCCAGTAGCATTATACTAAGGAGATTACAGCTGACTATAGTAACAGAGGTTGATGTTAGTATCATCATATAAAGCTGAAGATGAGTTCATGGGGCTTCAGTGGCAAATCAGTGAACAGTAGCCTAAAACAGCTACAAGTCACTGCGACCAATGTCACTGAACCCACTGCAGTCTCAGAACCATACTTTACTTTAATGATGAGCTATTCAATCTTCTGAATCAATTAACTAAATTAAACCCCAATAAATCTGATGACTGATTTGATACATTTATTATTTAATCAAGATGTATTCCATGGGCCTCAGTGTTTATATATCAGTGACCAGTTACCTGAAGAAACTTCAAGTTATATCTAATGTCACTGATCTCACTGCAGTCCCTGAATCATACTTGACTGTAGTATTTGATCACATTCAGTCTTCTGGGTTAAATAATATGTAATTAGGCTTGAATATTAGCCTTTCAAGAGTTGACAGGGAAATGAAATCGCATTAGACTTCTAGCCCCTGCAACTCTAGTACGGGACATCCGTCCTGTACGAACAGACACACAAATGTGTGATTACTAACTACTAACATCAAATTAATGTAATAATTCGAAGGAGGAGTATCGGTGTTCGTCTGTTCTAAATAGGACTTCGACCCGTGAGCAGCCCCCTGGGGAATTATGTCGGAAAATCCGACACCATTTAATAATCATACAGATAATAACTGTATTACCATCAAGTTACCCATAGAAAACGTAACTTGTAGTGGAATTACCGTCTATAGAAAACGGGATATCATCACCACATACTATTATAATTCACCAGCTATTCTGCTGGGAATTATTCTTAAATACATTAGTCTTTGGACTTTACCATCATAAAAACATCTTATATAAATTAACTTAATTATTAATATTAAAGTAGAGTAAATGTGACCCTTCTATCACGTTCTGAAATCTGGACAATGTAAGCCAGGCGTCAGAGTGGAGGAAGGAGGGCAGCCATCATTGTTGTTATATTGAGACCAGAGGCTCACACGGGAGCAAATTCGGCTCCTGTTAAATTTACTTGGACGTAGTGTTATGGAAACTAAAAGTGTACCATTATCAACACGCTGTCTACAAATTCAAGTTAAGTGTCTATCCGAAACCCATTATCTATCATTAGTGGCCATTAATGTCATTGGGTAGGGTTATCCGGTTAGATCACATGGAAGCCTCAAACTAAAGGTAATTAAGCCAGGTCCTCATGTTCCATGTACTGTTTTCTCTGAAATACTTGTCATATATAGGTTTCTGGCTTCACAGCTAGCGCACTTTTGACAGGTCAAGACGAGGATGCAAGATTATGTGCACCAGTTACTGGGTGATGGAAGCTACCTCAAAGAGGATAATTTGGTGTCTACACCCTAGTTATACCTGGTGGACTAACCTGCTGTACTATAAGATAAGGAACCTCATCAATGTATGTAGTCTATTCTTGTAGTTTGATTGGCTGCATATATTTAATTAATAAACCCCCCTAATGTGTAGATGATCGATTTGTGAGATTATGAGATTATTGCAGAAATACAGTCCACTTATCATTATACAAATTGCTATCGAAGTATATAAATTAACGTAAATATAAATTCATATAAATTAAATAAATATAAATCTCACAGGTCGGTTACCACATGGAGAACGTCCGACACTGGGATGTATGGATTAATATGCGTCTAACACGTCACATCCAAATCAAATTCGTGCAGTGTTTGCAATCATATTTGTGGTGTTTGTGTGTTGCTGAAGATGTTCTAGTTGTAGAGTTGACATAAAGCCATTGCTTGGTTACTGACTTTAATACTTAATATGATTACATGACTAGTAGCTACCACGCTGGTGGCGTCCTGTACGCTCTCTTGTTTACCTCTCTACTGGCGTCTGCTCCGCCGCACATAGAAAACGGATGGTACCGTTTTCTATGAACATGACATCCCTCTTTTTCTTTAAAAAGAATGAATACAGGATGTCTACCATGCTTGTAGCACAAAGCAAAGTTATTGACACAAAGTAAGTTATTAATATATCAAGAGATATTGCATACAATTAACATTAATTAAGCACACAAAGAATTTAAAACAACTTAATCTTTACCACAAAGGATTTCAATGTTAAAAATACATATGCAATGTTAAACAAAAATGAAAGAAACGGTAATACAAAGTTACGAAATATTGAATGAGAAATCTGCATTATTCAAACAATATTAAATTTAATTTAACATAATCAGTAAAAACTTTGCATTACATAAGAACACAATTAATCATCAAATCGTGTAGGGCGTTTAACATGACGTTTAGGACAAGAGTCCTTAAATACAAGAATATCCCTTGATGAATTGTTTGTCGATGTTATAAGTCAATTTTTTCTTTATCGTTTGTAAGACTTTGCACTTCATCATTTTCTACACTAGTTGGAATCACTTTGAAATAGGCCATATTACGTGTTATACTATGATCTCTATTACTAGCTGTTACCATAGTTCCTTTTACACTAATCACTTTATATGGTTTTGTATCATACGGCATATCTAGTTTTCCCTCTTTTTTTTAACGAGAACAGTATCTCCAACCTTTATGAATTGTTCCTTTGCACGTTGATCATGAGCAATTTTCATTTTGCCCTTGGCTAGTGCATCCTTCTGAGCGAGACGTTTATCCGTTACCTCGGCTAGCATGACGGGTAGTGCGATCCTCATAGGACGTCCAAATAAAAGTTCGCCAGGCGACTTGCCCAGTGTTCCATGTGGTGTTGCACGGTAGTTCCTGAGAAAAGCATACATAGCTTGTTTCCAGGATCGTCCTTCGGCATGAGCACAGCGTACCGCTTTCATGAGAGGTTGCATGAATCTCTTGACTTCTCCATTTGCTTGAGGATGTAGTGGCATCACACGGCGGTGTTTGAATCCAATATGCTCAGAAAAGTTGACGAAGTCTTGTCCATTGAATGGCGGTCCATTGTCCGTCTTGACAACTTCAGGAATGCCAAAGTTTGAAAAGATCTTGTCGAGTTTCGGGATGACAGCCTTTGCAGACGTGGAAGTGATGATTTCTACTTCTGGATAACGTGAGTGATCATCAATGACTACCATCAAGTACTCTCCAGTTGGTAGCGGTCCACAGAAGTCCATCGATACTTCCGTCCATGGTGCAGCAGGTAGTGGTGAAGGTTGTAGAGGTGTTGGTCTTGAAGTATCCACTACAGCCTGGCAAGGGACACAGGCATCATGCATATCCTTTGCTTGACGATCAATGCCAGGAAACCACACCTTTTCTCGTAGCAGCTGTTTGGTCCTAACAAGACCTTGGTGTCCTTGATGTGCAAGCTTCAGAGCACGTTGCTGGAGAACAGCTGGAATGACGATACGAGTACCTCGCAGCACGGTGTCGCGTTGTAGCGTAACACTTAATTCTGTCTGGATGCGTTCAAGTGCTTTGAATGCATCTTGGTCAACTCCTGAGGGTGGGATGCGTGGAAACTTTTTCTTAGTCAACGCATCCACTGTTGCTTGCAGAGTTGGGTCCTCTAGGGTTGCAGTACGGATTTCATCAAGAGTGAGAGCCTTAGGGACTGCATCACAGGTTACAGAGTGTACATATTCCTCGGCAACTTGAATTACATCTGGGTTGATGTGCAGATGAACTTTGCTATCAGTAGAACAATCCATTGGTTCAAATCGATCAAAAAATTCAGTAACAATACCATCAACATTGTTTGCAGATTCCCCTGCTACAGCATTAGAAAGCTGAAGTAGCCCCAATTAGGTTGAAGTCTTGTAACTGAATAGAGACTCCTTTGCATTCCTAACAACATGGAATGTAGTAATGAGCATTGCATTATTTGACTTAATCTCTGCAGTGAAAGTTTCAATCACTGGCAAGGCTACCTTTGAAGCATAGGCAGTGGCTTTGCCATTATAGTTTTCAAGCTTTGGAAACTGTTTTTTTAAATTTCTCATAGTGACATTCAGCAATGGTGTCAATGTTTGATCCAGTGTCAATAAGAACTTTGAGACAAATACCAGCAATGTATACTATAGTCTCTGGGTTGTTTGGAAGATCATTCCATTCTGTGATTGCTTGTACTCCATAAGTGTACTCACATTCACTGTCATCTGAGACTGGTTGTAATGACATGTTGTCATGTACATTGTTAACATTCTGGATATGAGGTGCAATATTGTGTTTACCACCTCGACCCCTATGACCTGATCCTCGTACAATACTTTTATTCACTGACTGTGGTTTCTTTAGTGCGGAACGACACATAGCACCAAAATGACCTAGTTTTCCACACTCATAGCACTTCTTACCTTGAGCAGGACAAACATTACCTTGGTGTGGGTAGTCTCCTCCACAATTGTAACATTTATTGTTGACACCCTCTGATGTGAGTCGTTGTGACTGCTTGAGTCTTGTTCTATGACTCCAGTTGTGATGTGGTTCTCGGTTCAATTTGCTGTTAGGTTTGTCATGATATCTTCTTTGATCACGGTGTCCTCCCTGAACCTTACGTACCTCATCACTGTTAGTAACAATGGCAGAATCGTTGTTTGCACTGCACTCCATGACACGAGCATCATGTGCAGCGTCTTCCATTCGACGAGCCATATCCAGTATCTTGGTAAGAGAACTTTCATCATCAACAAGTTCTAGAGCTCTTCGACGGAGACGTGTAGATGTGCATATTTCAATTATTTGCTGTTTGATTTCTTTGTCAACATCAGCAAACTCACAATGGGCTGCTAAACCCTGCAGACGTGTGTGGTATTGATCAACGGTTTCATTAGAGAGTTGTCTGGCTCTCCTGAAATGCATAATTTCCATTGCAGTATTTTGTCTTGGTTTGAAATGTTCAGTGTATTTGGCTTTGGCAATATCATAATCTTTGGCACCACCAGTGTCTTTCAGTGTGTCAAAGATGTCACAAACTCGATCACCTGCATAATGAAGTAGAAAGGCAAGCTTTCTTTCAGCACTTTTGATGTCAGAAACTATCAACAAATTTTCAAACCTTTTAAGCCATTTGATCCACCTCTGTGACAGGTTTGTCTGGTCACAGTCAGGATCAAATGCAGGAAACTGAGGTATATTTGCCATTTTTTACTGTATAAATGTAAACTTATCACTTAAATGTTCCTCAGAATACTAAACACTTACTGCACTGTATATGTTAGTTAAGAATTCACTGTAATTACTTTAATTCTGCAAAGCACACAAGTATTTTAATGCAAAAGTTCACAACAGTGCACAACACAGCAGCAACTGACTTCTTACCTAGCCCTGTGTACATGTGGAGTTGTTCCTACTCACAGCTGCACAGCAGTTGGTACAGCAGTTGTCAGCAATGTTGTTGATTGATGAGATTTCAGCACTGTCAACACAGCAGAGTTCACAGCAAGATGAATTTTGTAGCAAGAAGCGTCATTTCGTACACAAAACATCGGGTTTTGTGCACAGCATTAAACCGTCGTTTCGTACACAGCATCGGCACACATGGATCGCAGATTCCTCAGTACACAGCTTGTCAGCACATAGATGGGTAGCACATAACATTGGTTAGCACACAGCATCGGTTAGCACACAGCATCGGTTAGCACACAGCATTGGTTAGCACACAGCATTGGTTAGCACACAGCATCGGGTATGGTGCTCACAGACAGCTTCTCTTCCTCCTCTGGGCAGCATGCTTCTTCCTTGTGTTTTAAGCTGAACAAATACCTGCGTTCACATCCCATCCTCGTCGCCAGTGTGGTGTTTGGGTGTTGCTGAGGAAGTTTTGGTTGTAGAGTTGACATAAAGCCATTGCTTGGTTACTGACTTTAATACTTAATATGATTACATGACTAGTACCTACCACGCTGGTGGGCGTCCTGTACGCTCTCTTGTTTACCTCTCTACTGGCGTCTGAGCCGCAGCACATACAAACGGATAGTACCGTTTTCTATGAACATGACAATATTGACCACCGGCTCTCCTTCATCTCCAACAGAGTTATGGGGATATAAGAACATAAGAACAAAGTTAACTGCAGAAGGCCTATTGGCCCATACGAGGCAGCTCCTATTTATACCCACCCAATCCCACTCATATACATGTCCAACCCATGCTTGAAATATATATATATATATATATATATATATATATATATATATATATATATATATATATATATATATATATATATATATATATATATATATATTTTAGTATATTTTGGTAGCAGTCTTTCCTGTAGACATATATTATTAGATATGACCGAAAAAGTAAGATTAATAATTCTAACACGAATTTTCTCTATCTTTCTTATGTTTCTTTTCACTGTTGATGGTAATTCAAAGATCAATTCTCCAAAATTCATTTTTATTTCTAGTCTGACGCGACACTTGAGCGCGTTTCGTAAAACTTATTCCATTTTCAAAGACTTTAGTTTACAAACACAACTGAAACTGAATAGAGCTTTCACATCTTCGAGGTTTATATCTACATTTGGGTGAGGTGAAAAACTAACTTTCAACAATGGGTATTCAATGGGTATTAAATTCCAACACAAGACAGAACACGAAACAATGGGTATTGAATGGGTATTAAATTCAAACACAAGACAGAACACGAAACAATGGGTATTGAATGGAAGTAATTGTAGAAAGCCTATTGGTCCATATTTCTTGATGCTTCTATATTGGAGCGGAGTCTTGAAGTGGGTAGAATATAGTTGTGCATTAATTGGCTGTTGATTGCTGGTGTTGACTTCTTGATGTGTAGTGCCTCGTAGACGTCAAGCCGCCTGCTATCGCTGTATCTATCGATGATTTCTGTGTTGTTTGCTAAGATTTCTCTGGTGATGGTTTGTTTGTGGGAAGAGATTATATGTTCCTTAATGGAGCCCTGTTGCTTATGCATCGTTAAACGCCTGGAAAGAGATGTTGTTGTCTTGCCTATATACTGTTTTTTTTTTTAGGCTTACAGTCCCCAAGAGGGCATTTGAAGGCATAGACGACGTTGGTCTCTTTTAAAGCAGAACGCTTTAAAAGAGACCAACGTCGTCTATGCCTTCATACGTCGCATATATATATATATATATATATTATATATATATATATATATATATATATATATATATATATATATATATATATATATATATATATGCGAACAAGCCTGAATGGTCCCCCACTTGACCATCACGACCGGACATAATGAGGTGATAGCCGAGGCTATTTGAACCACCCCACCGCCGGCACTCGGATAGTAATCTTGGGCATAGCATTTTACCAAATCACCTCATTCTTTGGGGCACACATGAGGAACACAAATGCGAACAAGCCTGAATGGTCCCCAGGATAATATGCAACTGAAAACTCACACCCCAGAAGTGACTCGAACCCATACTCCCAGTGTTCACCAATAAACTGACAACATTATTTGGAGGACCTATGGCGATTCCACGACCCATAGATGGCTTCTTAAACCTTGCTGGAATCAACCTCACTGAGGACCAAATTACTCTCTTGAATCTGGGTATAAACTGTCACGTTAATGTATACAACGCTTGACTGCTGTAGAGGGTTCTCCATCAGCTTCGGACTGTTTTTAATAAGGTGATCAGTAGTCTTTGTTTTATAGAATATGATCAGGTCTATGTTTTGGTCAGGAATAATGCTTTTTTCTTTATGAATTATTTCCTTCATTATTCTTTCTTCTTTTTTTTAGTGAAGCATAGTGCATAGTGCATAGTGCCTTATTATGCATATTGAACATAAAAAAAAAAATAATAATGAAGGAAATAACTCGTAAAGGAGTAAAAAGCATTATTCCTGACCAAAACATAAACCTGATCATATTCTATAAAAAAAAGAAGTCTACTGATCACTTTATTAAGAATAGGCCGAAGCTGACGGAGAACCCTCTACAGCAGTCAAGCGTTGTATTCATGTATACTTGCCCCCACGAAGGATGTAACCTTCAATCTAAGTACATAGGTATGACGTCGACCAAGCTGACGAGGCATTTAACCTGTCATCTTTAATCCGGTGCCCCCAGGAATCACATGAGACAAGCCCATGACATCACCCTAACAAGAGAAATGTTGAACAAGAATACCTGCATAATAGACAAAACCCAAGATGTAAGAAGATTACAAATTCTTGAAGCAATTCACATAAGAATAGAACAACCTACCATGAACACCGAAATCACGGAACTATTTACTCTACCCACCATGAGAGTAAGGACAAGACCGGAATATAACGATGCCAACACAGAAGACACTGCTCAACATAACAGGCCAGTTACACCTGATTAATCTTCGAATGTACTTCGTCCTCCATTTATCCCCTATGTATCCCCCTTGTCTTTACCTTTATTGTACTTGATCATCACCTGACCCCGTACTGGTATAAATAACAGAGTTTTGTAATTCCATTCACTTGAGAATGAACCATGGAGGTTCGAAACGTTGTGCAAATTGTATAAATAAGTGTAATATATTCTACAGTAATTCACTTTTTTCATCACCTTGAAATAACGAAAATGAGTTTTAGAGAACTCCTCTTTAAGCTAAGCCTTGATGCTAGAAAAATAGAGGGATAGAAGCCGTAAATCAGAAGATAGTAAATACAGAATATGCGATCATATTCAATGAGATTATATATATATATATATATATATATATATATATATATATATATATATATATATGTATATATATATATATATATATATATATATATATATATATTATAATGTTGTACCTAGTATCCAGAACGCACTTCTCTACCTACTATTCAAGGCCCGATTTGCCTAATAGGTCTAGTGATTTTTTCTATTTAAAAAAAAATGTCCAATTAGTTTATTTGAAATATTATTGTTATATTGCATTAGGAACATAAAATATTGATTTAGTTATGTTAGGTTAGGTTAAGATTGGTTAGGATAGGTTGGGTAGGTTAGGTTTGGTCATATATCTATGTTAGTTTTAACTCAAATTAAAAAAAAATCAACACATACATAAGGAAATGGATAGCTTTATCATTCCACAAGAAAAAAAAATGAAAAATATAACAATTCAGGAAAACTTGGCTAATTAGGCAAATCGGGCTTTGCATAGTAGGTCGAGTACTGCATTCTGGCTACAACATATTATATATATATATATATATATATATATATATATATATATATATATATATATATATATATATATATATATATATATATATATATATAGGACAGGCCCCCATTAAAATGTGACAGGAAAGTGTTGGAGTGTTGATGTTCGGCAGTTCTCCAATGGCAGGTGTCAAAGCCTGGTCACACTTTAAACAAAAATATAGACTGCTTGTCTGTTGTCTCTGGTAAGTTAGAGGGAGGAACACGTAAAACACAAAATATGAACAATGAAACTAATATATTTACTTTAAACATAAATGAAAATAAAGACAAATCTCTGGAAGGTTAATTACAGTTAAATAAAGAAAATGCAAAGACAATGTGAAATGCAAAATTACAATGTTAAAATGGTGCTGAGAATATCGGCTATGGCTGAAACCTCCCTTCGTATACGAGCTAATGAGCTAGTATGCCAGAGAGAGATGTCAACCGTAAGAGCACAAGGAATATTCTGACGTGGATAGCTGGTCAGGCTCAGACGTCGATTCATGTAGAGGGTGCTGTGTGCAGGTGCGCGGCTGGCGAGTCACCAATTAGACAGGCAAGCTGGTGAAGGGTAGTTAGCTGGTTTGATGACGAGCCGGCGTGAGGAGGGTGTGTGGAGTGGGGGGATCTTGGATACGTTTTGCCTCCTGGTCAAAACGTTTTGTGCTACTGGTGACGTATCGTGAATGTAGCATCTTATACTTGTGTCTTTGGCGTAACTTAAAGTAGGAAAGAGCAGGCTCAATCTCTCTTGAAAGAGATTATTGTCACAATATATATATATATATTATATATATATATATATATATATATATATATATATATATATATATATATATATATATATATATATATATATATATATATATATATATATACTAGCAGTACCCAGCCACGCGTTGCTGTGGCTCAGCAACATATGTGCATTGCTGAGCCACAGCAACCTTTCCTGTCCACTTGTCCTCCCCACCATTCCCCATTTCCCCATCCCCCTCGTCCCCATCATCCCAAACTCCCCCGTCCCCTCGTCCTTCTCCACCATTACCCCCTCCCTTGTCCCCTCGTCCTCCCCACCATCTCTCACTTCCGTCCAATCGTCCTCCCCACCATTCCCCACTAAACCATTCTCTCTTCCTTTTCACTATGCCCCCCACCATTCTCCATTTCTCCTTCCCCTCGTCCCCACCATCCCAAACTCCCCCGTCTCCTAGTCCTTCCTCACCATTACCTCCTCCCTTGTCTCCCCGTCATCCCCACCATTCCCCACTCCCTCGTCCGATGCCTTCCCAAATGGTCTACTGTTCCAATCAGAAAATTGGGAACATCAAGTGATCTGATGTTCCCATCACTGAAATATAAGAAAAACAGTTAAAAAATGAATTGCAAATATGAAAAAAAAATAAAAATGAAGCGTACTCACGAAATGAACGGTCTGGTAAAGAACACAACTCAATTCCAATG
Organism: Procambarus clarkii; assembly: GCF_040958095.1. Taxonomy (NCBI): domain Eukaryota; kingdom Metazoa; phylum Arthropoda; class Malacostraca; order Decapoda; family Cambaridae; genus Procambarus; species Procambarus clarkii. The sequence continues at coordinate 1,309,932 of NC_091228.1, forward strand.
CAATTCACACAAAATAATTAAATCAAAATCAATAAAATTCAATTTATGAATGCAATCAGAAGCATTGAAATGGAATTGTAACATATCTAGTATAGCATGTGTGTTGCTCTTACATGCAACAGATGATCCTGTTTTTCAAGAAAAGCATAGTTTTACCTGTGCAGGTGATGAGTCACAATAACGTGGCTAAAGTATAAAGACCAGACCACACACTAGAATGTGAAGGGACGACGACGTTTCGGTCCGTCCTGGACGTCGTCGTCCCTTCACATTCTAGTGTGAGGTCTGGTCTTCATAGCTTTTCCTGTCACAGGTGTGGCATCTATACTTATACTTAAGAAATGAACGGTACGGTTAACAACACAGCTCAGTTCCAACACAATGTCACACAAAATAATTCACTAAAAAATAAAATAAATCGAAATCTAGGAAAATATAATTTATCAATGCAATCGGAAACATTGAAATGGAAATCGTGACATATTTAGTATAATGTGCATGTTGCCATTATGCGCAACAGATGGCGCCAGTTTCCAAACACGCATGTTTTTATCTGTCACAGGGGTGGCATCTATATAGTAGGTATATAAAAAGATGCGCCTATTCGAATGCAACGTTGTATCAAAATTTCAAAGCAATTGGTGACGAACTTTTGGAAATTACAGCGTGTGTTGCCCTTACGTCCTACAGATGGCGCTGTTTTTCAAAAGAAGCATGTTTTTTCCTGTCACAAGTGAGGCATGTATATTGCAAATATATACAAAGACACACCTATTCGAATGTAACGTTGTGTCAAAATTTCAAAGCAATCGGTAAAGAGGTTTTTTTGATTTCTCTCACATGAAAAACACATGAACAACACAGTTTTTCAGAAAACATGTTTTTTTTTACCATACAGACGTGACATCTATATAGTATGAATATAAAAACCTGCTCGGATGCGAATGGAACGTTGTGTGAAAATTTCAAAGCAATCGGTTAGGAACTTTCGGAGATTAGCGATTTTGAACAAACGAACATTTCCATTTATATATATATATATATATATATATATATATATATATATATATATATATATATATATATATATATATATATATATATATATATATATATATATTTAATAGGGTATTAATTTCATCAACACAAGACAGAACACGAAACAATGGGTATTGAAATGGAAGTGATTGTAGAAAGCCTATTGGTCCATATTTCTTGATGCTTCTATATTGGAGCGGAGTCTTGAGGTGGGTAGAATATAGTTGTGCATTAATTGGCTGTTGATTGCTGGTGTTGACTTCTTAATGTGCAGTGCCTCGCAAACGTCAAGCCGTCTGCTATCGCTGTATCTATCGATGATTTCTGTGTTGTTTACTAGGATTTCTCTGGCGATGGTTTGGTTATGGGAAGAGATTATATGTTCCTTAATGGAGCCTGTTGCTTATGCATCGTTAAACGCCTAGAAAGAGATGTTGTTGTCTTGCCTATATACTGGGTTTTTTGGAGCTTACAGTAAGTGGGCATTTGAAGGCATAGACGACGTTGGTCTCTTTTAAAGCGTTCTGCTTTGTGTCTGGAGAGTTTCTCATGAGTAGGCTGGCCGTTTTTCTGGTTTTATAGTAAATCGTCAGTTGTATCCTCTGATTTGTGTCTGTAGGGATAACGTTTCTATTAACCTATTAACTTCTATAGTTAATAGAAACGTTATTTACGTGACTTGGCCGCTTCCTGGTGATTTATATTTTTATATTGGTTTTTTATATATTTATTTTTTATATTTATAATTTATTAAGATATTAAATTTTATTATTAATATATTAAGATTTATATTATATTTATATTATTTTATATTAAGAAATATATAAAGATTTATAATTTATATTTGAAAAAAATCCCGTTTTGAATGAACAGCATATATATATATATATATATATATATATATATATATATATATATATATATATATATATATATATATATATATATATATATATATATTGCCTGATTATCGTAAAGAAACTTATCAACATAAATTTTGTGACTTGATTTATATTGATCTTAAAAAAAAATATGAGAGCCGTGTGAACTAGTATTAGGGGTTATTTACGAAACTTTGGGAGTAGTGTTGGAACGTGTTCGATGGACAAGTGGCGAGTGAGAGAGAGGGAGACAGCTGGTGTTGTGAAGTGCAGCCCGTCCTCCAAACAAAGACCCAAATGTGATTCCATGCACCCACCAAACCCCCAACCCGTCCTCGACTCAAGTCCATTACATTCCAACCCGTCCTCGACTCAAGTCCATTACATTCAGCGGTCAACCCCACAGACGCATTCATAAATTTTAACATACTGTTCACTCAAAACGGGAATTTTCTCAAGTATAAATTAATATTATACTATATTAGCATATTGTGTATATATAGGCATAGGATAGGTTAGGTTAGGTGTTTAGGTTCTGTTGGCGATTATTTGTATTTGTAGTACGTAGGTGAAGCATTTATAGCGTTGTGATTCGAACAAAATTCGTCAGTGAAGCACTTGTTCCGGATATGTTCGAACGTCAGCAGTTGTGAGTCGTGTGTAAACCGCTTTTCATTCATAAACAGGGGGTTTGGCGGGTGCATGGAATCACTTTTTGATCTTTGTTTGGAGGACGGGCTGCAAACCACCCAGTTCGAATGGGTGGTTTGCCGTTCGAACATATCCGGAACAAGTGCTTCACTGACGAATTTTGTTCGAATCACAACACTATAAACAGCCCGTCCTCCAAGCAAAGATCCAAAAGTGATTCCATGCACCCGCCAAACCCCCTGTTTATGAATGAAAAGCGGTTTACACACGACTCACAACTGCTGACGTTCGAACATATCCGGAACAAGTGTTTCACTGACGAATTTTGTTCGAATCACAACGCTATAAATGTTTCACCCACGTACTACAAATATAATTAATCGCCAACAGAACTTAAACACCTAACCTAACCTATGGCTATATTTGCACAATATGCTAATATATACTAATATTAATTTATATTTGAAAAAAAATCCCGTTTTGAATGAACAGCATGTAAAAATTTATGAATGCGTCTGTGGGGTCGACCGCTGGATGTAATGGACTTGAGTCGAGGACGGGTTGGGCGAGTGAGAGAGGGACTGCTGGTGTAGTGGAGTGAAAGTGCTGCCCGAGGACACTCTTTTTTTTTTGTGAGCGGTTGTATTTTGTGATCCGTATAACAGAAGACTTGTGGTCTTCATCACTACATTAAGTATACTGTTGTCGTGTTGTGTTGTACTCGTTGTCCCTTCTTGTTGGATAACTTCTGATTGGAATGGTCAAGTTGAAGGTCTGGTAGTTAGGAAAGGATATTGCCCCTTTCTTTGAATTCTAAATTTCCATTTTTTTCTGAAAGTTATTTAAACCATTACTGAAAATTAAACCAAGAGTGAGACCCGACCAAAGTATTAGTTTGTGAGTTTGTCCAAACAATAACCTGGAGCGGGTACCAGGCTGCACTGTGGTCCCTGTACCCCCCTCCCACTCCTCTCTTAACACACACCCCCTCCCCCCTCCCCCCCTCCCCTCCCACTCCTCTCTTCACCCCCCCCCCCCTTCCTCAAAACACTCCCTCAGAAACCCCCTTCCCTCTCCCTGCTCTCCTTTCGTCTCTCACGCCAGTGTCTCAATCTCCCACCTTCCTCTTCCCCTCTCCTCATGTGGAAGGTTTAAAATTCCTAAATTTATTTCATTCTTCACTGAACTCTGACCAAAACTGAACTGCATAATCTAAATGAAGGCCTAACAAGCGCTAGGAATAGCTGAAGAATGGTTTCATTGTTAACGTTTTTAGAATTAAACCCCAGTATCGTATTTACCTTATTTCGAACATGCATTGAATTTTTAGTTTTAAATTACTACTACTAATGACCCCCATAGATCTTTTCATGCAACCAGACTATTCAATCTCAATACCATCAAACTGATACGTAGCAACTCGTTGTCCAGCCTCGGAACCATACAATTGTTAGCATTAAACTGAATCTTCAGTCTTTTGACCATTTCAAAGCGTATTTAGATAGTCTTGAAGTGATCGTCTTCTGAAATAATATATATATATATATATATATATATATATATATATATATAATATATATATATATATATATAATGACAATGTCAGACCACGGAGGAAAAATGAAACGGGAATTTCCTTAAGTACTTTCGTATATTAATACATCTTCAGAAGATGTATTAATATACGAAAGTACTTAAGGAAATTCCTGTTTCATTTTTCCTCCGTGGTCTGACATTGTCACATTTTTAATCATGTGTTTACTTTCGTGATATACACATATATATATATATATATATATATATATATATATATATATATATATATATATATATATATATATTAATATAATATAATATAATATATATATCCTTTCCAAAGTTCGCATTGTCTACAAATTTGCCAATATTGCTGCTCACTCCTGAATCTAAATTTTTTAGACACATAAGGCAAACAGAGGTCTCGGGAGTGCCATGCAACCCTCGAAAGGAAGGGAAGTTGAGAGAATGTGATCGAGTGAGGGAAGGTGAGAGAATGGGAGGGCAGTAAACTGAGAGACTGAAGGAGGGAGGGAAGTTGAGAGAATGAGGTGGGGGAGGGAAGTTGAGAGAATGAGGGGGGGGAGGGAGGGATGGAGGGAGGGAAGTTGAGAGAATGTGGGGGGGAGAGAAGTTGAGAGAATGTGGGGGGGAGAGAAGTTGAATGTGAATGAGTGGTAAGCTGAGAGAACGGCAGGCAGGCAGGCAGGCAGGCAGGCAGGCAGGCAGGCAGGCAGGCAGGCAGGCAGGCAAGTTGAAAGAATGGGAGGGAGGGAGGGAGGGAGGGAAGCTGAGAGAAATGGAGAGAGGGATGCGTAGAGGATGGAATTAAGCAGAGGAGAATTCTCCTCCTCTGGATGTGAGATAACTCCCCCCCCCCCCCATCCCCCTACTGTAGGTGCTCCGGGCCGTCACCTCCGCACTTGTATGTACAAGATTCCTTCCAGATCTAATACATTCCAAGATTTGTTTGGTCCTGCTAAGTGGACTAAGTATTTTGCTCTCATCTTTATCCTACACGTCTTGACTATTTATTCCTCCATAAATACCTAGTTGATTCCGTGGATACCTTTGTCACTTTCAACCCCCACCCTTACTGGTACATGTGTCATTGCACGAAATCTCAGGAAGCTGCTGACTGCTTCGCTTCGTTGTCCTGCATTAGAGACCCCTCTGTTCGAATCTCCAATAATGTCAGGTTAAATGCCAGCATTTGGCAGCATTGGCACAGCTATTCTGTCGTACCATGTTGCGACTGGTGATAGGGAACTGTAAGACTGCTTCGAGGAAATAAAAAATATTCTCGAGGCCCAAGGTCATTCTATCCAGATTGATATATTCACGCGACCCTCTCGTGGTGGTCGTCGTCAGCCTCTTCCCATAGTTAAGATCACTTTTTATAGTAGGTCCCTTACATCTTCCGTAATTCTTGCTGGTGCCAGATGCTCTGTTCAGGAGTACATCCCCTCTCCTCGCCTCTGCAATAGCTGCTGGAGATGATCTTCTTCTAGATTCAGCTTCTCGGAACAAAAAGTTCCAAGCAGAACGGGCTTTGGTGAGCCCGTCGTACATACCTGGCACAGAAGATGTGCTGGAGATTTGGGCATGGTCCCTTCAAGTGCACAAGTGAGGGGTGTGTATCCCCCCTTATGTGGACATTCTGGTCATTTTAAGACGGAGTGCTCCTCTACCCAAGCTCACTGCATCAATTGCGGTGACGCCCATCTTTTCTTCTGCGCATGTGTGCACTACAATTTTGAGGAAGCCATTCTCAATTTGAAAAAATTACGATCGTATATCTTTTCCTGAGGCGTGACGCCAGGTTTGCCATCTTCCCTCTTCCTCTGGCATGTCTTACGCTCGTGTGTTGCGATCCACTTCCCTCGCCCTCTCCCACTTTCTCAGTTTCTCAACTGTTTCCAGGCCATAGACTCCAACACTTTTACCACCACCTCGCCTGCTCCTATGCTTTCTGGGCATAGGAGAGAGGTCCAGAGGGTCTTCCTCATGGTTCTCCGTTTGGAGTATCTTTCCTTCCTTCACAGTCTTCCCTGTCTCCTGTGCCCCCCTTTCCTTTCCACCCCAATCCTCCTTTTCAGCCCTTCTCTCTGTCTTTTGGCCCTCTACAACGCCTTTCTGTCCAGGCCGTTGTCCATCCTCCTCCCTGCAATCTTCGTGTTGTTAGCTCTCATTCTCCTTCTCCTCTTGAGACTGTAGAGGCTGTCGCCCAGTACATTGCTGTTGATATGCTTGTCTCTCTGCGTGAGAAATGTAAACTCTGCTCCTCTCCTTCTTCCTCCCTGGTGGGTAAGACGGCATCGCTTTATTCCTCACCCTCCGAATCTGTCTCTGTATCCCCTCCCAGTTCAGTGCCGGAGTCGCCTGTCGCAGCTATTGAGGTCCCTGAGTCTCTCTCGGATGCTGTTCTTGCTCCAGTGCACTCCCCCGTTTGTCCTTCCTTCCTTTGATTCCCTTGACCACCCTTCCTCAATGACTCCTCCCACTCAGGCCTGTCAGTCCACCTCTGGTCCATCCTTCCGCTCACTTGACTCCATCGTCTTTACTAGATTTGCATATACCTCGTAACCTCGATTTCACTGATCCTGATCTATCTTAGTCTGCGTTGTTTGCCCTTGTTTCTTCCTTATCTCTGTTTCTGTTATCTCTGTTTTTGACAATGTCTATTCTTTAATTGAATATTCGTGGTTTTTATGCCAACTTCCATGAACTCCAACTTTTTATCATGCAGTTTTAACCACTTTGTGTCTGTCTCCAGACGCCGATAGTTAGCACTCGTCCTGGTCACTTCCGTGGTTATTCCTTTCTCTCCCCCCACTCCTGCTCTTGCTGGGACCCATAACACTACTGCTCTCTTGATCCATCATGATAGTACCTACGTTCCCCTACTTTTTCAGTTGCATATTCAGTGTTATGCGGCCCGTATCTTTGTGATTAATGGTATACAGCCAGTTTCATTTCTCCCCTTAATGTCCTGCTTTCTCTTTCTGATCTTAAACCTGGAAAAGGTGTATGATACCGCCTGGACATACCATATTCTGTCCTAGCTCCGTTATTTTGGCCTTCATGGTAATCTCCCTCTCTTCCTCCAACGCTTCCTCTCTAGTCGTTCCTTTAGAGCGAGGCTTGGTACCGCGTTATCGGCCTCTTTTCGACACTACGAGGTAGTACCCCCAAGGTAGTGTTCTGAGTACTGCTCTCTTTCCTGGTTGCTCGGTTGCTCTCAATAGTATTCTTTCCTTCCTTACCTCTGTCATTTTCTCAGCTCTATGTTGACGATCTTACTCTCTGTTGTCATGGTGTTGATCCGCCTTTCCTCCAGTGGCGGCTTCAACTAGCGATTGATGCAGTGTCGTCCTGGGTCACCAATCATGGCTTCAAGTTTCTACAACTTAGACTTGTGCATAGCACAAGTCTTAGTTGTAGAGAACTAGGGTAAGATCTTAGCAAAAGGTAAGATCGTCAAAACAGTGCTGATAAAATGCCAGTTTTAAAAGAGGGTTAATAATAATAATAATATTAATAATAACAATAATAATACATTGTTTTGGGGGACAGGCAGCCAGTGTATATATACGTTAGGCTTATGTCGAGGTTGCCAGGGGTCGAATTACTGACTCTCCCCAGGATTCAACTCCATAACAAGCCGACTAACTCCTGGGTACATATTTACTGCCAAGTGAACAGAGGCATTAGGGGATAGCAAATGCGCCCAACCATTTCTGTCCCGCATGGGATTCGAATCCTGAATTCACGATTGCGAGTCGAGAACGAACCCGACTGTAATATCGGGACCCTGTCAATTTATGGAACAAATTATATAAATTTACTTTGGATGACTTGCTGCTACTTTTGTTACTTGCCCCATACATATGCTACGTAGGCTAATACATAAATGAGTTTGGTGTGATATAGGTATGAGCTTCCTCGTCTGAGTCAATAGTCACTTTGCAGTCTTATTAAAACTAAAGGTAACAGGTGAGATTAGGTTACAACTTTACAATTTTCAGTTTTAAATAATTAATCTTCAGGTCACCTTCCACAGACTGAACATATCCAGACGGTTCAACTTCCCATAGAATGGAATCAAGCGAGTACCGTAGAAACCAGTCAGAAAATAATTTTACAACTTTACAGAAGATTTGGTATTCAAGTGATAAAGAAAATAAAAAGCGTCGACAAGTAGAGGAGAAAATACTGGACTACAGGATACCAGAAGCCCATGATCTTTCTAAACCTACTTCTACACCTAGAATGGAACCAATCAAGTCCCGTAGAAGAACGAAGCAAGAAAATTTCTTGTGGTACCGTAGTACCGCAAAAAATAATAATTGTTTAACTTTTCACAAGATTTGGTATCCAAGTGAAGAAAGGGATAAAGAAGAAAAACATCGACAAGTAAAGGAAGAATGGCTTGACTGTCAGATGCCAGAAGCCATAGAAGTGAATCCCTCCAAGCGCAGATGCCTTTGGCCTTCTGCCAAGGAATCGTACATGCCTTATACCTCAGGAATCCAGAATACCCAAGTGAAATGGTATTCAAGTGAAGAAAGGGATAAAGAAGAAAAACATCGACAAGTAAAGGAAGAATGGCTTGACTGTCAGATGCCAGAAGCCATAGAAGTGAATCCCTCCAAGCGCAGATGCCTTTGGCCTTCCGCCAAGGAATCGTACATGCCTTATACCTCAGGAGTCCAGAATACCCAAGTGAAATGGTATTCAAGTGAAGAAATGGATAAAGAAGAAAAACATCGACAAGTAAAGGAAGAATGGCTTGACTGTCAGATGCCAGACGCCATAGAAGTGAATCCCTCCAAGCGCAGATGCCTTTGGCGTTCCTCCAAGGAAACGTACATGCCTTATACCTCAGGAGTCCAGAATACCCAAGTGAAATGGTATTCAAGTGAAGAAATGGATAAAGAAGAAAAACATCGACAAGTAAAGGAAGAATGGCTTGACTGTCAGATGCCAGAAGCCATAGAAGTAAATCCCTCTAGGCGCAGATGCCTTTGGCGTTCCTCCAAGGAAACGTACATGCCTTATACCTCAAGAGTCCAGAATACCCAGTCGAGCATTACTAAGGCCGACCCATTTTCGCTCCACTATGGTGATATTCCTCAACCTTGTAAAGAAAACGTCAGTATACCTCAAGAATACTCCACTGTCATAAAGTATAGAGCTTCCTTGTTAAGCAACTCCAGTGAATCTTACAGACCAAGTCATCGATATTCAATATATGACGAGAATGGATACAACGTAAGAGGTTACTACACTGCAGGATTCTACCCTCAGCAATGACAACTGACTCATGCTCTTTTAATTATAAACTGATGCATTTTCTAGTTTTAAACCGACTCAAAATGTTTTTAATATAAACTGACGCATGCTTCTTTTAATTATAAACTGATGCATTTTTAAATAAACTGAAGCCTAATTTTTAATTATAAACTGACGCGTGTTTCGTAACTATAAACTATCTTTTTATAAAATGACGCTTAGCATGTCTATTCTTCAATTAAATATTCGTGGTTTCTTTGTAAGTTTTCCTGAACTCCAACTTCTGATTTCAATGTTCATTGCTTTGTGTCTTGTCTCCAACAGTCAATGATTGCTTGTTGCCACCGGAGGCAGCTAGTTTATTGTGCACCCCATATTCATGATGTGAGCGGTAGCGCAAAAGAGGATTACAAATTGCACAAAAGGTCTTTATCAAACCTCAACAGAGATTATTACATTGACAATAATAACAAGGATTATTATATTACCAACAGAGATTATAATAAGAGATTATTACATAAACAATAATAATAATAATTACATGGTGTGCTGTCCTGCACACTTTATAACTATAATATCAGCTAGTTAGATTGTTCTATTTCAATATATATATATCTATTTACAGTTAATCATTTTTTATTAATGATAGGTCTTTTTGCTAATGCATAATGGTTTGGACTATGGAGATATTACAGGGTCATGGGGGAACTGCTGTTTGTTATTATTAGTCTACACAATACACTACTTGCGTCTTAATCTGATATGTCGTTTATCTACTGGAAGCGAAATGGGAGAACTGCTCCGGCTGTCGTGGGGTATGGTTGTTCCGTCCGGCCACTGTAGTTGTCAACCCGGCGAGGAGTGAGGACCTGGGTGTCGCTGCTGACGTGGCTTGTGTCCCGTGTTCCTGATGAAGGGCCCTTGGGGCCGTGACAGGCTGCAATCATGGGGAGGCCTGTGCCCCCTGTCACCAGGCAGGCCTCCATTGGCCTGGAGTTCTCTGGGATTGCTAACTACCACATTGTAAAGGTGGTGGTGATTGATATGCTACGTGTCCCAGTGGAGTCTGTGTGTGGTGTGCAACTGCTTGCCGGACCGCGGGCGATTGTCAAGTTTTGCTCGCCGGCGATTTATCAAGAACTCGTCATGCACTATGATGAGCGCTCATTCGATCTTCCTGGAGATGGTGGGTCGGTGACCCTCTCAGACCGTTGTGGAGCCACGACGTATGTGACAGTGCATGGAATGCCTTTTGAGTTCCCTGAGGATCCTACGTCGATACTTTGGCCGGTTTGGGCGAGTCCTACATGTGAGGATGAATGCCGTCCCTACCGGGAGTTGGAAGGAGGTCCTGTGTGGGGACCCGCACTCTCGCAATGCACCTCCGGGATCCTGTACCGTCCTCCATCATGATGTTGGGGTTCCCGATTCGTGTTTTTCACGCGGGACAACCTCGGACATATTTCAGGTGCAGCCTACCGGGCCACCTGGCCGCAGGGTGTAATGAGCGCCAGGTCACCCCTGTTAACCTCTTCCAGGAGGTGAATTTTCCCCCGTTGTCGGCCCCGGACCAGTCTCCACATGCTGGACCGTGTGTTGATTCCCTGCCGGTTTCTGCCCCGGTGTTGGGTGGTGGTGTGGATGTTGACGTGGGGCTTGGGGCGGCCCCGCCCCCGCCACCGGCTTCCCCGCCTCCGACGTCCCTGCCTCCGACGTCCCTGCCACCCCAGGCCGCCCCTGCCTGCTCCGTCCCTGCATGTGGCATCTCCTGTCCTTTTGGATGTCTGCGGTGAGGTGTCTCCTGCATTGTGAGGTCTGGTGCCCCCGGCCGTGGAGGCTGCGGTTCTCAGGGATCGGGCTTTGAAGGTGCGTCCGTCGGAGAGTTCTGATGTGTTACGGAATGATGAGGGTGACAGCTCGGACGACCGGCAGCCTGTTTCTAAGCGCTCGAGGCGGGTCCCGAGTACGACTTCCCCTTCGTGGTGTGCCTTTGGTGGAGGTGGGGGAGTACGTTGATCCAGCGTCTCTCGCTGAGAGTGGCGGTGCTGTGGGGTACTCTGTGCTACCTCCTGAGTCGCCCTCTATGCCTACTGCTGTTGGCTCCCCACGGTGGGAGGTTGCTCCTGCCGAGCGGGACCTCTTCGTGGTCTTAAGAAAAGATGTGTGCCAGGGTGCCTCTGCTCCTGTGCCCTGCAGTAGCGGGGGCCCCTGATGCGTCTGTCCCCTCTGCGGGTCCCCCCAGTGTGCTGCTTTGTGAGAAGCCTCGTGCACAGGCCAGTACGAAGCCCTGTGTGGTACCCTATGCGGTGCCCTGTGTGGTGCCTTAGCTGTGCGGTTCCTTGTGCAGTGCCTGGAGCGCCTCCCTGTGCGGATTCCAGTGTGAAACTCCCTAATGTAGACCTCTCTCCTGTGATCGCGGCCGATGAGGGCGTGGTCTCTCGGTCGCAGTGTTTGGGCCCCACTTGGGATGACAGGGTGTGTCCGGGCCCGTGGTTCTTGTTAACTATTTGGATACTGAGATTGAAGGGGGTTTATATATGGTGGTACCTGATTGGATGCCTCGGCCTTGTGCATCTCCTAGACGACCGGTGCCCGACGACGTCCAGATGGTTTGGGATGCGTACTGCTTGCGCTTCCCGGCGCATGAGTTTCTGGACAAGTATCGATAGTGCCTGTGTTTATGTACTCCCTGTCTGTGATTTTGTTCCCAAGTCTGCGGTTCTATGTGTGTTTGTCTACGTGTTAGGTTTTGCCCTGTTGGACGGTGTGCTTGCATGTGTGTTCCGTACGCATTTTTTTGGTTGTGCTGTGCTGTTTGTGTCCTGTGTGTGTTTTGTTGCTTGTAATGTTTCTGAGGCTGTTGGGTGTGTGTGTGTGTGTGTGTGTTTGTTTGTTTGACGGTTCCTGATCGTTCCGGTGATTGTTTTGTTTGTATGTATGGGTGTCATTTCTTGTTCTTTCTCGGTCCCTGTGTGTTCCGGTAATGAAATCATGTCTATCTGCTATTTGTCCTGCTTGTGTGGCCTTTCAGGCTAGTTTGTGTACCTAGATTTATAATTGTTGTTTTGTTCCATATCGTTCTGTGTTTTTTATTTTATGTTTTCTGTTGTATGCTTGTTTTGTTCTTTGTTTTTTTATATCCTTTCTCTGTTTTCATATTTTGTTTTATGCTTTAAGGTTCACTGCTTGTGCGGTTTGCTTGCCTGTTTTTGTGTGTATTTAATGTGCTTTATCAATAAAAAGAAAAAAACTTGCTTCTTAATCTAATGTCTTTTATCTACTGGAAGCGAAATTATGGATACAGTTCAAGGATTTCGGTTATTTTATCCTCAGTAATAAGATGATTTACCGTTTCATAGTGAGTTTAGATTTTTCTAAATGGCTCACTTTATAATAGATTTTTATTAATTTTATTATAGAGCAAGATATAATGCTATGTCTCCCTGTCTTTGTCCACACACTTTACTTCATCTAGATCCCTATTCAAGCCGAACTCCTACATATACTTGCAGGCAAGTCTTATGCGAGCTGTGACAACGTCTGTTAGTCTGCTGATGTTAATTGCCCCATACACACTTTTGTCTGACACATTTCAGTGTGATGAACAATAGCCGATGCTTGGCGCTCGTCCTGGTTACTTCCGTGGTTATGCCATTCTTTCTACTCGTCCAGCTTTTGCTGAGACCCCTAGCTCTACTGCTTTCTTGATCCGGAAGTTTAATATTCATTCCTCTACCGCTCGTATCTTTATAAGTAAACAGTTTACTGTCTGTTCCATCTGTTCCGTGTTTCCTACTTTCCTCCCCGCATGTTACTTTCTCTTCCCAGTTTTGGCTACCTCTAGGACTCGTTACTGGAGACTATACCCTTCAAGGTGATTTTTAACTGTTAACAAGCCGTCTGGGGGTGATACACTGACGAATACCTCGGGCTGTGTTCTCGAACCTTTCATCTACTCTTCACCATTCTCTCTCTTGAATTCCGGCGATACAACTCGTGTTGACTTGTGCACTCTCACACTTGACCTGTATTGATCTTTCTCTCTGTTAATCCTCCATTTATACAAACCTGTCGAGGAAGATCCTTGATGACCTCCATAAGTGACCATTTTCCCCATCCTCGTAACCTTCTTTTTTCCCTCTCCCCCCTCACCTTCTTTTGGTGGAGGTGTAATAAGGTGGCTGGAATCTTTTTCACCCTCTACGCTCCTCCTCCAACCTATCTGATCTTCACACTCTCGAGCCCTTCATATTTTTCACACCTTTTCCCCTCAATGTTCAGCCCATTGTCGGCATGATGGGGGGGGGGGCTTGGTGGGCGGCTGACGGAGTGTGATGTTTAATGGGCTGACATTTCATCTGTTATTTCTGAGTCTTGTGCTCCTGCACACTTCTTTACTAATTTTGCTGGATTGTTGGAAACTTCCAACAGTTATTCTCATCCCTAATACAATAGGATATATTTCCTGTATTAGACTTCATACTCATTTACTAATCCTTAGTACAATGGGATGTATTTCCTGTACTAAGCGTAATAATTAACTAACATTACTAATTCGTAGTTTAGTATCATATAATTCATTCCATTAGGATGTGGAACATCATGTAATTTCTCCTAGAATTGTGCAGTGTTGCGTCAGCCACCCACGGAGAATAAATTTCCACATATCTGTACATCTAATAGAAGTTCAACCATTTACTTTCCTTTGTCATGGATAATTATTTAGTAATTGGTTTACTTTATTTAGTATACAAGTTTACTGGAATTCCTTTACCCAGCTTGATTGTTCTAGTAAATAGTATCATAATCTAAAATCATTTCCACCTCCAAAAGATTCTCTCTTTATTTGTGCAGTCTACATTAACTGACCTGCACTGTGAGAATCAAACATCACCACATGAACAATATTTATAAACGCTTCCTGCCGTATTTAGCTTTAATAAATAAATATAATTTATGCTCGGGCCCCTACTGGGAGCTATGCGCATGCGCGACTTTCGGGAAGGAAGGCGACTCGCCATACTAGATCAACTGGCAGTGCGGTGTTCGAAGTGGTCCCTTTATACCAGACAATTCTGCGAGCATCCGTACATCATCAGGCTTCAGATTGAAGATGCAGTTTACCAGAATTACGGACACCAGTTAGACAGGCATTTTTACCTTGTTCAGTTGTTAATTTGAGCTCAGATAATAACTAATATAGGTGCCATGTCATAATGCTGCAGGCGATAAAATAAACCCCATGTAAGTGCCGTTTACTCCCCTCAAAATATTTAGATATTAGATTTATGTGTGTGAATACTAATTTGGAGTGGAAATTATGGAATTTAAAATTATTGCAGCATGGTGCAACACCACTGAGGAAGCGTGTGACCACCACATACTCACGTGTTCCAAGTATCACTATCTCAAGCTGTTTCCAGACTGTTGTAGAGATTGGACTCCACCTACGTTCCTCTGTCACAACTGAGATTTAATCAGTTTTCATTGTAGCGAGAATTTAATTATTTAGAGTCAAACATTTCTAGTCATTGCATATTAATCATATACATGCTTTGAATTTTAATATGCAGTAGTATTTTTGCATTACATTTTATTTATCATTATCTATGTGTGTGCATATTATCATTAATATTATTATATAATATGTTACACACAGACTAACCTGATAGAAGACCCCCCCAAAAAAATGTGTCATAAGAAGCTGGTTCTAGCATCCATAGAATTTACAGTCATTGCTTAATCGAATATAATTACATATAATCAGAGAGATCCATAAGTCACTGGTTCTCTCATTTAACAATGCATTCTGGTGCTTCGAGCTATCTTAGATTTATTCTTTATTTTGCATTTATAGAATTATACATATTATTAGTATTAAACTAGAGCCAGATTTCCCCACATAGATCCCCTTTTACTTCGTCTTGTTTCATTTTTCCTTTCAACTCTTCTTGTTACTTCCTGCCGACTCTTCTCTGTTCTCTAATATTCTTTCGTTTGACTTCTTATGCGAACCGTCCACGACTCAAGTCAATTACATCGAGGGGTCGACCCCACAAACTCATTCATAAAATTTTACATGCTGTTCATTCAGAACGAGAATCTCCTCAAATATAAATTATTATAATATATTAGCATATTGTGCATATATAGGCATAGGTTAGGTTAGGTGTTTAGGTTCTGTTGGCGATTATTTGTATTTGTAGTACGTGGGTGAAGCATTTACATGTAGTTTAAACAAAATTCGTCAGTGAAGTACTTGTTCCGGAAGTGTTCGAACGAAATCAGTTGTCAGTCGTGTGTAAACCGTTTTTCCTTCATAAACAGGGGGTTTGGCAGGTGCATGGAACTACTTTTGGGTCTTTGTTTGGAGAACGGGCTGTCTTACGGAGGGCGAGATGAGACGACACATGCTCTCGTCCATAGATTTTTTTTTTTATAGCACAATATACATGAAGAGAAGAACAAGAACATTACAACAAAACATAAGCAGAAACACAAGCAGAAACACAGGCATAAAAGAGAACAATGCAGTACAAGACCCTAGAAACTCCAGGGACATTAGTCCGAATACAAAATGAAACATAATAATGGACATACAACAAATGGACGCATTACGGACATGGAAAGACACAAAAAACACACACAGAATAAACCAGACACTCACACATATACAAAATTTTGGTTTTATAAAAGAAATACACAATATACAAACCAGACAATAGAAAACAAACATACATACAGGACAAACATAAAGTACGGAAACACGGATGCAAACTAAACATACACAACAAAGACCAAGAAATAAAACACAAAATATGGCACAATGAGAAAACCCCGAAACGTGCACTGGAGGGCACACACACACACACACACACACACACACACACACACACACAAACAAAAAAAACAGTACTTTACAAATAAATAACGACATAAATAACATAAAACAGTCACAACTACAAAAAACGGAAGTACAGAAATACAGACAGTAAACACAAAACAAGCCCATCCCAACAACCCAAACTCAGGTGCAGACTAGTACATAACAACAACAGGCCTCATAAACCACCGACACAGAGGCATAAGTACAGAGCTACAGGAAACAACAAAAAATAAAAACAAAAAACATGTAAAGACATAAACAGGGAAATACAGAGATAACATAAACACAACAATGCCGCACACCTAATAAAGCAATGTCACAAGGACAAGATAATAAACACATCACACAAGCGACATACACAACCACACCGCCCGCCACCCCAACACAATACACAGGGCGAGCTCAACGACACGAAAGAAATAACACCAAACACCCACAACCGCACACAACCACAACACAAACACACACCAAATGCAAAGCACAAAACATACAAGAAAACAAGCCACGCAGGGGCAAGAACAACACCCACACCACCCACACGCACAGACAAGGACAACCACCTGTGCACGCAGGCACCAGGGAAACATCACGCACAACATAGACAGAAACCAAACACACCAATAAACCAATCACTCATACTTCTCCGGGTACTCCCGAGCAGGAAACCGTAAACAATAAGCCTCCCAAACAAGTGGGTCACTTTCAGGAATCGGACACCCAGGAGCTGCAGTAGGCCGAGGCATCGAATTTGGCACTCCCGAGACAAAACACTGTGCATGTGGAACCCAGATGGTAGATGGGCACCAGGGAACAGGACGCACCAAGTCAGTACACTTAAAAGTCGCAGTTGCCGTAGATCCGTCGAGCACCTCGCCGGTCGAGAGGACACAAGGGACAGGTTTCCCCCGAGGACGCTGGACACACGGGCGCACACTGGGAAGCACATTGGACTGCACGGCAGGCCGCACACCGGCCCGCCCACTAGGGCGTGCACACCGTTCGGTGTCAGGAACCGCACAGAGACCCGCGGAGGGTGGCTCCGCAGGGGCCCCAGAGCCCCCACCAACCGAAACAGGAGCAGAGGCCCCCCACTTCACATCCTTCGTCAACACCACCACAAGGTCGCTCTTACCAGGGGCAACTGCCCACTGAGGGGGAGCCACCAGCAGGAGGCGCACAGCATCCAACTCAGAAGGCAACACAGCGTCGGCCACATCATCATCCTCCATTGCATCACGCTCCTCTGCCCACGACCGGTGAGGTGACGCACCCCGAGCCGAGCGACGGCGCTTAAAAAGAGGCTGCTGATCGTTGGAGCTGTCACCCCCAACAAGCGGTGCCCCAGAAGAACCATCGACAGGCGGCCCCAAAATCGGGGCAGCACGTTCACGCAGAACAGCAGCCTCAACAACGCGGGGCAAAAAGCCACCACCAGGAACGGAGACCGGAGTCGGAGAAGGAAGAGACACAACAGGCGGAAGGGAAGACGTCAGCACACGTGAGGTATCCAGGGAGGGCGACGGAACATGCAGAATAGAAGAGGTACTCGTCAACGAGGAAACTCCCAGAGGCGACGAGGCAGAGGACGTGGGTGGAGACACACATACCACCGCACCGCCAGCCCCGGGAAGCACATGGCCTCCAGCAGGAGACGCAGGCACCACCCCTACAGCATCCCCCAAGGCCATCGGATGCGGATGCACCTCCACAGTCACCGAACGATGAAGGTCCGAAACAGGCGCCCCCAGGTCCCCCGAGTTCACTGGCGGGGCAGACACATCCGGTCCAGACGTAGCGACATCCGGAACCGCCGCGGGATCCACACCAGGAACCTGCACAGAGCGAGAATCCGCCAGGGAGTCCACACGCACAGATAAGCGAGGAAAATCATCCTCTAGGAGAACTGAAGGGGCTTCCGTACGAGGAGCGTCACAACCGGCCACGACGTGGCCCTCAGCACCACACCAGAAACACGTTCGGGTCTGCCCCTGATAAAAAGTGCTCAGAGACAGCCCACGATACGAGACCCTGGACGGTATAGGGCTCGTGAGCCGCATGACAAGCGTGCGTGAACCCAGC
The DNA here is from genome assembly GCF_040958095.1 of Procambarus clarkii. Taxonomy (NCBI): domain Eukaryota; kingdom Metazoa; phylum Arthropoda; class Malacostraca; order Decapoda; family Cambaridae; genus Procambarus; species Procambarus clarkii. Next base: position 1,328,298 of record NC_091228.1, read on the forward strand.
CGGACCCCCTTCAGTCGGCCCGCACTCAAAGTGTTGAACCGGTGCTTCACCACCGACCCAAACCGCGTAAACAAGGCCATGAGGGCCGCCTCGGGGAAGGTCACCGGCACGCCGTGAATACTCACAAACGTCAAGGGCCCCCAGGGATCCGAGACCTCTACAGACACAGCCGAGGCCGGAAGAGGAAGCGTTCGGCCATTCCAGTGGGCCACAAACTCCCGGTACACATGTGACGTGGCGAATGACACCGCAACACGGGCGGGCGACAACTTCTCTAAGCCCAGGAGCTCGGGGACGTCAACACGGAGGACGTCGAGGAGGGCAACTTCAACAACGGGCCAGTCCACATCAGCAGAAAAATCCAGCCGCACTGTGTCTATTCTGCGAATACGGCTAGTACCAGCCCAGTCCATATTGGCAGGTGGGGCCCCGACCAGCGGGACCTCGTACCCCCCCCCCCACAGCAACCGCCACTCAGCAACCTCTCGTCCATAGAAATAGAGTACCTGATGTGTTCGAGTGCGGGGAAACGTTTGTCAAACCCTGTTTTCCTTGCTAAACCCGGTCTCGATGGAATGACACTTCCTAAGGTAGCGATTGATCCAGAATGCACCCCTATGATAGCCTGTGTTTTTGGGTTCCCTGTTCTTTAACTATGGCTCCACATTGGATGTGTGGGTTTATTCGTGGATTAAATTTTTCTTCTTTATATGTTTGCTTCCGACTCACTTCTCAGGTTCGTGGGATAGTCTACGAAGCCCCTGAGTCTGATCGTGATGGATGGACAGGTTCAGTAGCACCGGCTTCATTGGGCCTAGACCCAGCTTCGTATCTGATTAACCCTTCTAACTTATCCTGTTCCCCTCCCACTTCTGTGGCTGGGTCAAACTCCAAACCCCATGAGGTGATTACCTTATCCTCCGGTGAGACTCCTTCCATTGTCACAGCTGTGCCATTCACCCCCCCCCCCCCTCACATGGAAGGGGTTTCTCAACACTGCCCCCGTAATCGCACACGTTCGCTTCTTGCTTCACCTGCTACATAACATTTATTCGGCCTGCTTTGTGGCTTAAGTATTATGATCGTTGTCCCCATGACGTTACCAGCTTTGGTGATATACATATTTATAGACACTTAGCTGACTCTGTGAATTATTAGGTTACTTTTAACGCTACTGACACGCAATGACACGCGTGGTTGCGGCACCTTTTCTTGAGGCTGCTGCCCGCCATGCTGTTTTATGCTGCTTTTGTTCTATCGCACTATGTTGCGACTTGTGTTTAGGACCTCAAGATCTGCCTTGAGGATATTATGTATATTCTTGGTGCTCAGAGCTTTTCTATCCACCAGGTTGAATCCTTTGATCGTGCCCCTGGTGATCATAGTCTTCGTTCTCTTCCTATTGGCAAGATTTATTTATTTTTATTTATTTATATATACAAGTATATTTACATTCTTGTACAGCCACTAGCACGCGTAGAGTTTCGGGCAGGTTCTTAATCCTATGTTCCCCGGAATACTACCTGCCAAATCGTTTAACAGCCAGGTACCCATTTTACTATTGGGTAAACAAAGGCTACAGTTAAGGATTGACACCCAGTTAATCCTCATCGGCCAGGATACGAACCCAGGACAAAGCGCTCACGAAACGCCAGGCAAGTGTCTTACTACTACACAATGGGGACTTCAAGATCACTTTGATGGTAGGATTCTTCTGTCTTCAGTCATTCTTACCAAAGCCTGATGATCCATTGAAGAGTACATCCCCTATCCATGTCTCTGCAATAGGTTTTGGAGACTTGGTTATGGCGTTTTCAGATACGGGAGCGAGATGTCCCTTTGCCCCTCGTGTGGTGATCCTAGGCATTTTCGTACTGATTGCTCTTCTTCCCCAAGCTCGCTGCATCAACTACAGGGAGGTCAACCCTGCCATTTCTCGGCCGTACCTACATTATAAGTTTGAACAGGTCGTCCTTGCCTTGAAGCATCATAAGGTATTTCTTTCCCTGTGGCTCAATGCCAGGTCCGCCATCATGACTTTTCTCTTGCCTTATACTCGTGTGTTGCATCGCATTAATCATCCCCACCCTTCTTCCCTTACTTCGTTCTCCAAGGGTCCAAGGGTTGTTTCCAACCCTTGGACCCAACACCTCCGCCCCCTTCTCATGTCCATTCTGTGTCTGCCGGTGTTCCTCGTGAGTCTCTGACCGTCCGTTCTTCCCCCTCCTTCCCATTCGTCTCCTTCTTGCCCAGATAGTACTGCTGCTCAACCTTTCTTCACATTCCTTCACTTTTAGACTCCGTGTTTCTTCCCGGTCTTCTTTCCTTCCTCACAGCTGTCCGTCCCCAGCCCGTCCTCAGACCAAATCCATTACCATGAGACCCCCCCCCCCCCCCCCCCCATCTTTAAACCACATGGAAAGTTATCTAGATATTTGTGATTTTGAAAGCATATTACAGTTCCAATAATAGTCTACTCGCAAACTGGGAAATTAACCTTTGTCGTAAATAGAGATTATTCTCAACTTTAATGTAATAGAAATCGTTGTTTAAAATATAAAAAGTGTGTGCTGAAAACCTTTTCTTTTAAGAATTTGGTTTTCTGTAAACGGAATTTGAGCCACACAAACAGTTTTAGAATTCCATATTTCACATTATCGTCAATAATCTACATAAGTTATTGTTTGCTCAAAATTGATGATTATTCAAAAAATCAAAAATCTAAATTATTCGTTTGTTCAAAATAGCTAATCTCCGAAAATTCTTCACCGATTGAATTGAAATTTTCACACAACGTTCCATTCGCATCCGAGCGGGTTTTTATATACCTATTATATAGATGTCAAGTCTGTGACGGGAAAAAAACATGCTTAAACAAAAAAAAACTGTTTTTTCATGTGAGAGAAATCTTCAAAACCTCTTTACCGATTGCTTTGAAATTTTGACACAACGTTGCATTCGAATAGGCGCGTATTTTTATATACCTACTATATACATGCCTCACCTGTGACAGGAAAGTACATGCTTTTTTGTTTAACTGTGCCATCTGTTGGACATAAGAGCAACACATGCTGTAATGTCTGAAAGTTCTTCACTGATTGCTTTGAAATTTTGACAGAACGTTCCATTCAAATACGGGGCTGTTTTTATATACTTCCTATATAGATGCCACACTTGTGACAGGTAAAACCATGCTTTTTTTTTAATAACAGCGCCGTTTGTTGCACATAAGAGCAACACACACACACTATACTAAATATGTTATGATTCCATTTCAATGTTTCCAATTGCATTGATAAATTTTATTTTTATATATTTCGATTTATTTTCATTTTGATTTAATTATTTTGTGTGACATTGCTTTGGAATTGAGCTGTGTTGGTTACCACACCATTCATTTCGTGAGAATAAGTATAGATGCCACACTTGTAACAGGTAAAAACATGCTTTTTTGAAAAACAGCGCCATCTATTGCATGTAAGAGCAACAGATGCTATACCAAATATGTTATGATTCCACTTCAATGTTTTTAATTGCATTGATAAATTGAATTTTCATAGATTTTGATAAATTTTCATCTTGATTTAATTATTTTGTGATAGTGCATTGGAATTGAGCTGTATTGTTTACCATACCGTTCATTTTGTGAATATAGTTTTTTTTTATTTTGTCATTGTTTTTCATTTTGCTTTTTAAATCGTTCTTCTTATTTTTCAGTGATGGGAACGTAAGATCACTTGATGTTCCCAATTTTCTGATGGGAACATCAGATCATTTGGGAATGCTTCAGACAAGGGAGTAGGGAGGACGAAGGGACAAGGGGTTGGGGGATGGTAGGGTGGAAGAGGAGAGGGAAAGGGTAATAGTGGGGATGATGAGGGAGATGGGATGGTGGGGACGAGGGGACGGGACAATGCAGAATGGTGGGGAAGACAGGGGGATAGGGATGTAGGGGATGGTAGGAAGGACGAGGGGACGAGGGAGGCAAGAAATGTTAGGGAGCACGAGGGGACGTGGGAGTGGGAGATTGTGGGGAGGACGAGGGGACTGTGGAGTTGGGAATGGTGGGAAGGATGAGGGGATGGTAGAGTGAGGGATGGTGGGGAGGACAAGGGGTCGGGGAGGGAGGATTGGTGGGGGAGAACGAGGGAACGGGGCAGTGGGAAATGGTTGGGATTACGAAGGGATGGAGGAGTGGGGAATGATTGGGAGGACTTGGGGACGGGGAAGGGGGGGAGGAATGGTAAGGAGGATTGAGGGGCAGGGGAAGGTTGCTGAGCCACAGCAACGCGTGGCGGGTACAGCTAGTACTACATATTAATGTAGCCAAACATAATGAAACCTAACCAAACATTAACCTTAGGTAATCTTAATCTAACCTAACCATGGATAGAGAGCAGATAATAGCACAAATTATATAGTCGTTCCCAGTCACGGTGACTTTCAGGCTGATGTCCATCACAAAGAAAAGAAGAATCGTTCAGAGGTTGGTAACTACAGACCAGAGCCATTCCTTTCAAATTATGGCAAAATTCTTGAGACATCAATTTCTCGACATAGGAGGAATTTTATCACTGGCTACTTTGTGATCGACAGTATGGTTTTTGAAAAGGTCGATCTGCTGCTGATCTCTTGCTAATCTCTCCACTGAGTGGTATCAGTCACTGGATAAGTCCAAGATCAGCTGTGTTGTTGCTCCAGATATAGCAGGAGCCTTTAATCGGATCTGGATTAATAGTGAAGCTTCAATCACTAGGCATCTAGTGCTTGAAGCATCTAGAGCGGTTTTACGTGTACATCTTCTTTCAGTAATATAAACGAAAAATCAGGAACATTTTAGTTAATTCTAATGAAAACACATTGACTTTTATGATTTGTATTTGAAACAACATTTTCATATGCCTTTTTAATAATCTAAATAACACGAAACCTCGCTTTATGATTTGAAGTAAAAATACTCGAATTTAGTAATATAGTGACTTTTTTCACGTTTTTCATGTTGTGTTATTTTAATTAAAAATATTCGAATTTACTGATATTTCGATACTACTTAATGTTTTCTCACGATATGTGATTTGTCCTACAAATCTCAGAATTTCGCATAATATTGCGTTCTTAATCAAGTTTCTTGCATTTTGTTTTGTACTAAAATACTTCGAATCTAGCGATATTTTGTCGTGTATCATCCTTTTTTTTTTTTTTTTTTTTTTTAGATATATACAAGAGTTGTTACATGGTTGTACAGCCACTAGTACGCGTAGCGTTTCGGGCAGGTCCCTGGAATACGATCCCCGCCGCGAAGAATCGTTGTTACAACCAAGTACACATTTTACTGTTGAGTTAAACAGAGGCTACAGTTAAGGATTTGCGCCCAGTAAATCCTCTACGGCCAGGATACGAACCCATGACAATGCGTTCGCGGAACGCCAGGCGAGTGTCTTACCATTTTTTCCTTTATGTGATTTGAACCCAATATCAACGATTTAGGCAATATTTTGCTGTTTTTCCAGGTTTTTAAGAGTTTTCAATCTTCAGTGGAGATAATATGACAACCTCTCTGTTGCTGCCAGCATACCACAGAGTAGTATGCCAGGCCATATGCTGTGGAATTCTGTTTCAGTGATCTGTTACTCCTGATGGCTGTACTCTTACCGATACGTACAGAAAGGAAGAAATACCCACTGTCATGAAGCTCACTAATTACAAAAATATCTGTTCAGAAAAGGCTATGACAGATCACATTGCTGCTGAGAAAACTCAGACGATGACACGAGTAAATAATATTGCAAATTTGAAGGGTATTCAAATGAGTGACACAAAAATTGCATTTAGTGATGAAGTCAACATATTGGGAATCAGGTTTAACTCTTCACTTACCATGAAAAGTCATGTGTGTGTTCAACCAAGCAAGAAAGACATCAAAGAAACATAGAGCCTTTAGCCACATCGCTCTCAGAGCTGGGGTTGTACTGGGTGAGGCTCTCGGAGCTGGGGTTGTACTGGCGGAGGCTCTCGGAGCTGGGGTTGTACTGGGTGAGGCTCTCGGAGCTGGGGTTGTACTGGGTGAGGCTCTCGGAGCTGGGGTTGTATTAGGGGAGGCTCTCGGAGCTGGGGTTGTACTGGGTGAGGCTCTCGGAGCTGGGGTTGTACTGGGTGAGGCTCTCGGAGCTGGGGTTGTACTGGGTGAGGCTCTCGGAGCTGGAGTTGTACTGGGGGAGGCTCTCGGAGCTGGGGTTGTACTGGGGGAGGCTCTCGGAGCTGGGGTTGTACTGGGGGAGGCTCTCGGAGCTGGGGTTGTACTGGGGGAGGCTCTCGGAGCTGGGGTTGTACTGGGGGAGGCTCTCGGGGCGGGGGTTGTACTGGGTGAGGCTCTCGGAGCTGGGGTTGTACTGGGTGAGGCTCTCGGAGCTGGGGTTGTATTAGGGGAGGCTCTCGGAGCTGGGGTTGTACTGGGGGAGGCTCTCGGAGCTGGGGTTGTACTGGGGGAGGCTCTCGGAGCTGGGGTTGTACTGGGTGAGGCTCTCGGAGCTGGGGTTGTACTGGGGGAGGCTCTCGGAGCTGGGGTTGTACTGGGGGAGGCTCTCGGAGCTGGGGTTGTCCTGGGTGAGGCTCTCGGAGCTGGGATTGTACTGGGTGCGGCTCTCGGAGCTGGGGTTGTACTGGGGGAGGCTCTCGGAGCTGGGGTTGTACTGGGTGAGGCTCTCGGAGCTGAGGTTGTACTGGGGGAGGCTCTCGGAGCTGGGGTTGTACTGGGGGAGGCTCTCGGAGCTGGGGTTGTCCTGGGTGAGGCTCTCGGAGCTGGGATTGTACTGGGTGCGGCTCTCGGAGCTGGGGTTGTACTGGGGGAGGCTCTCGGAGCTGGGGTTGTACTGGGTGAGGCTCTCGGAGCTGGGGTTGTACTGGGGGAGGCTCTCGGAGCTGGGGTCGTACTGGGGGAGGCTCTCGGAGCTGGGGTTGTACTGGGGGAGGCTCTCGGAGCTGGGGTTGTACTGGGGGAGGCTCTCGGAGCTGGGGTTGTACTGGGTGAGGCTCTCGGAGCTGGGGTTGTACTGGGGGGAGGCTCTCGGAGCTGGGGTTGTACTGGGGGAGGCTCTCGGAGCTGGGGTTGTACTGGGGGAGGCTCTCGGAGCTGGGGTTGTACTGGGGGAGGCTCTCGGAGCTGGGGTTGTACTGGGGGAGGCTCTCGGAGCTGGGGTTGTACTGGGGGAGGCTCTCGGAGCTGGGGTTGTACTGGGGGAGGCTCTCGGAGCTGGGGTTGTACTGGGGGAGGCTCTCGGATCTGGGGTTGTACTGGGGGAGGCTCTCGGAGCTGGGGTTGTACTGGGGGAGGCTCTCGGAGCTGGGGTTGTACTGGGGGAGGCTCTCGGAGCTGGGGTTGTACTGGGTGCGGCTTTCGGAGCTGGGGTTGTACTGGGGAGGCTCTCGGGGCTGGGGTTGTGCTGGGGGAGGCTCTCGGAGCTGGGGTTGTACTGGAAGAGGCTCTCGGAGCTGGGGTTGTACTGGGGGAGGCTCTCGGAGCTGGGGTTGTACTGGGGGAGGCTCTCGGGGCTGGGGTTGTACTGGGTGAGGCTCTCGGAGCTGGGGTTGTACTGGGGGAGGCTCTCGGAGCTGGGGTTGTACTGGGTGAGGCTCTCGGAGCTGGGGTTGTACTGGGTGAGGCTCTCGGAGCTGGGGTTGTACTGGGGGAGGCTCTCGGAGCTGGGGTTGTACTGGGGGAGGCTCTCGGAGCTGGGGTTGTAATGGGGGAGGCTCTCGGAGCTGGGGTTGTACTGGGTGAGGCTCTCGGAGCTGGGGTTGTATTGGGGGAGGCTCTCGGAGCTGGGGTTGTACTGGGGGAGGCTCTCGGAGCTGGGGTTGTACTGGGGGAAGCTCTCGGAGCTGGGGTTGTACTGGGGGAAGCTCTCAGAGCTGGGGTTGTAATGGGGGAGGCTCTCGGAGCTGGGGTTGTACTGGGTGAGGCTCTCGGAGCTGGGGTTGTATTGGGGGAGGCTCTCGGAGGTGGGGTTGTACTGGGGGAGGCTCTCGGAGCTGGGGTTGTACTGGGGGAAGCTCTCGGAGCTGGGGTTGTACTGGGGGAAGCTCTCAGAGCTGGGGTTGTACTGGGTGAGGCTCTCGGAGCTGGGGTTGTACTGGGGGAGACTCTCGGAGCTGGGGTTGTACTGGGGGAGGCTCTCGGAGCTGGGGTTGTACTGGGGAGGCTCTCGGAGCTGGGGTTGTACTGGGGAGGCTCTCGGAGCTGGGGTTGTACTGGGGGAGGCTCTCGGGGCTGGGATTGTACTGGGGGAGGCTCTCGGAGCTGGGGTTGTGCTGGGGGAGGCTCTCGGAGCTGGGGTTGTACTAGGGGAGGCTCTCGAAGCTGGGGTTGTACTGGGGGAGGCTCTCGGAGCTGGGGTTCTACGGGCGAGGCTCTCGGAGCTAGGGTTGTACTGGGGGAGGCTCTCGGGGCTGGGGTTGTACTGGGGGAGGCTCTCAGAGCTGGGGTTGTACTGGGGGAGGCTCTCGGAGCTGGGGTTGTACTGGGGGAGGCTCTCGGGGTTGGAGGGGTACTGGTGAAGGCTCTCGGGGCTGGAGAGGTACTGGGGGAGGCTCTCGGGGCTGGAGGGGTACTGGGGGAGGCTCTCGGGGCTGGGGTTGTACTGGGGGAGGCTCTCGGGGCTGGAGGGGAACTGGGGGAGGCTCTCGGGGCTGGAGGGGAACTGGGGGAGGCTCTCGGGGCTGGAGGGGTACTGGGGGAGGCTCTCGGGGCTGGAGAGGTACTGGGGGAGGCTCTCGGGCCTGGAGGGGTACTGGAGGAGGCTCTCGGGGCTGGGGTTGTACTGGGGGAGGCTCTCGGGGCTGGAGAGGTACTGGGGGAGGCTCTCGGGGCTGGAGGGGTACTGGGGGAGGCTCTCGGGGCTGGAGGGGTACTGGGGGATTCTCTCGGGGCTGGGGTTGTACTGGGGGAGGCTCTCGGGGCTGGAGGCGTACTGGGGGAGGCTCTCGGGGCTGGAGGGGTACTGGGGGGGGGGCTCTCGGGGCTGGAGAGGTACTGGGGGAGGCTCTCGGGGCTGGAGGGGTACTGGGGGAGGCTCTTGGGGCTGGAGGGGTACTGGAGGAGGCTCTCGGGGCTGGGGTTGTACTGGGGGAGGCTCTCGGGGCTGGAAAGGTACTGGGGGAGGCTCTCGGGGCTGGAGAGGTACTGGGGGAGGCTCTCGGGGCTGGAGAGGTACTGGAGGAGGCTCTCGGGGCTGGAAGGGGGTACTGGGGGAGGCTCTCGGGGCTGGAGGGGTACTGGGGAGGCTCTCGGGCCTGGAGGGGTACTGGGGGAGGCTCTCGGGGCTAGAGGGGTACTGGGGGAGGTTCTCGGGGCTGGAGGGGTACTGGGGGAGGCTCTCGGGGCTGGAGGGGTACTGGGGAAGGCTCTCGGGGCTGGGGTTGTACTTGGGGAGGCTCTCGGGGCTGGAGGGGGTACTGGGGGAGGCTCTCGGGGCTGGAGGGGTATTGGGGAAGGCTCTCGGGGCTGGAGAGGTACTGGGGAAGGCACTCGGGGCTGGGGTTGTACTTGGGGAGGCTCTCGGGGCTGGAGGGGGTACTGGGGGAGGCTCTCGGGGCTGGAGGGGTACTGGGGAAAGCTCTCGGGGCTGGAGGGGTACTGGGGAAGGCTCTCGGGGCTGGGGTTGTACTTGGGGAGTCTCTCGGGGCTGGAGGGGGAACTGGGGGAGGCTCTCGGGGCTGGAGGGGTACTGGGGAAGGCTCTAGGGGCTGGGGTTGTACTTGGGGAGTCTCTCGGGGCTGGAGGGGGTACTGGGGGAGGCTCTCGGGGCTGGAGGGATACTGGGGAAGGCTCTCGGAGCTGGGGTTGTACTGGGGGAGGCTCTCGGAGCTGGGGTTGTACTGGGGGAGGCTCTCGGAGCTGGAGTTGTACTGGGGGAGGCTCTCGGAGCTGGGGTTGTACTGGGGGAGGCTCTCGGAGCTGGGGTTGTACTGGGGGAGGCTCTCGGAGCTGGGGTTGTACTGGGGGAGGCTCTCGGAGCTGGGGTTGTACTGGGTGCGGCTCTCGGATCTGGGGTTGTACTGGGTGCGGCTCTCGGAGCTGGGGTTGCACTGGGGAGGCTCTCGGGGCTGGGGTTGTACTGGGGGAGGCTCTCGGAGCTGGGGTTGTACTGGAAGAGGCTCTCGGAGCTGGGGTTGTACTGGAAGAGGCTCTCGGAGCTGGGGTTGTACTGGGGGAGGCTCTCGGAGCTGGGGTGTTACTGGGGGAGGCTTTCGGCCGGCTGGGGTTGTACTGGGTGAGGCTCTCGGAGCTGGGGTTGTACTGGGTGAGGCTCTCGGAGCTGGGGTTGTATTGGGGGAGGCTCTCGGAGCTGGGGTTGTACTGGGGGAGGCTCTCGGAGCTGGGGTTGTACTGGGGGAGGCTCTCGGAGCTGGGGTTGTACTGGGGGAAGCTCTCGGAGCTGGGGTTGTACTGGGGGAGGCTCTCGGAGCTGGGTTTGTACTGGGGGAGGCTCTCGGAGCTGGGGTTGTACTGGGGGAGGCTCTCGGAGCTGGGGTTGTACTGGGGGAGGCTCTCGGAGCTGGGGTTGTACTGGGGGAGGCTCTCGGAGCTGGGGTTGTACTGGGGAGGCTCTCGGAGCTGGGGTTGTACTGGGGGAGGCTCTCGGGGCTGGGATTATACTGGGGGAGGCTCTCGGAGCTGGGGTTGTGCTGGGGGAGGCTCTCGGAGCTGGGGTTGTACTAGGGGAGGCTCTCGGAGCTGGGGTTCTACTGGGGGAGGCTCTCGGAGCTGGGGTTCTACTGGCGAGGCTCTCGGAGCTAGGGTTGTACTGGGGGAGGCTCTCGGGGCTGGGGTTGTACTGGGTGAGGCTCTCGGAGCTGGGGTTGTGCTGGGGGAGGCTCTCGGAGCTGGGGTTGTACTAGGGGAGGCTCTCGGTGCTGGGGTTCTACTGGCGAGGCTCTCGGAGCTGGGGTTGTACTGGGGGAGGCTCTCGGAGCTGGGGTTGTACTGGGGGAGGCTCTCGGGGTTGGAGGGGTACTGGTGGAGGCTCTCGGGCTGGAGAGGTACTGGGGGAGGCTCTCGGGGCTGGAGGGGTACTGGGGGAGGCTCTCGGGGCTGGGGTTGTACTGGGGGAGGCTCTCAGGGCTGGAGGGGTACTGGGGGAGGCTCTCGGGGCTGGAGGGGTACTGGGGGAGGCTCTCGGGGCTGGAGAGGTACTGGGGGAGGCTCTCGGGGCTGGAGGGGTACTGGGGGAGGCTCTTGGGGCTGGAGGGGTACTGGAGGAGGCTCTCGGGGCTGGGTTGTACTGGGAGAGGCTCTCGGGGCTGGAGAGGTACTGGGGGAGGCTCTCGGGGCTGGAGGGGTACTGGGGGAGGCTCTCGGGGCTGGAGGGGTACTGGGGGAGGCTCTCGGGGCTGGGGTTGTACTGGGGGAGGCTCTCGGGGCTGGAGGCGTACTGGGGGAGGCTCTCGGGGCTGGAGGGGTACTGGGGGGGGCTCTCGGGGCTGGAGAGGTACTGGGGGAGGCTCTCGGGGCTGGAAGGGTACTGGGGGAGGCTCTTGGGGCTGGAGGGGTACTGGAGGAGGCTCTCGGGGCTGGGGTTGTACTGGGGGAGGCTCTCGGGGCTTGAGAGGTACTGGGGGAGGCTCTCGGGGCTGGAGAGGTACTGGGGGAGGCTCTCGGGGCTGGAGAGGTACTGGAGGAGGCTCTCGGGGCTGGAAGGGGGTACTGGGGGAGGCACTCGGGGCTGGAGGGGTACTGGGGGAGGCTCTCGGGGCTGGAGGGGTACTGGGGGAGGCTCTCGGGGCTGGAGGGGTACTGGGGGAGGTTCTCGGGGCTGGAGGGATACTGGGGAAGGCTCTCGGGGCTGGAGGGGTACTGGGGAAGGCTCTCGGGGCTGGAGGGGTACTGGGGGAGGCTCTCGGGGCTGGAGAGGTACTGGGGAAGGCTCTCGGGGCTGGAGGGGTACTGGGGAAGGCTCTCGGGGCTGGGGTTGTACTTGGATAGTCTCTCGGGGCTGGAGGGGGTACTGGGGGAGGCTCTCGGGGCTGGAGGGGTACTGGGGAAGGCTCTCGGGGCTGGGGTTGTACTTGGGGAGGCTCTCGGGGCTGGAGGGGGTACTGGGGGAGGCTCTCGGGGCTGGAGGGGTACTGGGGAAGGCTCTCGGGGCTGGAGAGGTACTGGGGAAGGCTCTCGGGGCCGGGGTTGTACTTGGGGAGGTTCTCGGGGCTGGAGGGGGTACTGGGGGAGGCTCTCGGGGCTGGAGGGGTACTGGGGAAGGCTCTCGGGGCTGGAGGGGTACTGGGGAAGGCTGGAGGGGCTGGGGTTGTACTTGGGGAGTCTCTCGGGGCTGGAGGGGGTACTGGGGGAGGCTCTCGGGGCTGGAGGGGTACTGGGGAAGGCTCTTGGGGCTGGGGTTGTACTTGGGGAGTCTCTCGGGGCTGGAGGGGTACTGGGGAAGGCTCTCGGGGCTGGAGGGGGTACTGGGGAAGGCTCTCGGGGCTGGGGTTGTACTTGGGGAGGCTGGAGGGGTACTGGGGGAGGCTCTCGGAGCTGGGGGGGTGTACTGGGGGAAGCTCTCGGGGCTGGGGTTGTACTTGGGGAGGCTGGAGGGGTACTGGGGGAGGCTCTCGGAGCTGGAGGGGTACTGGGGGAGGCCCTCGGAGGGAGGCAGTGACGGGCGAGGTCAGTTGCCTTAACTGTTAACAAACCGGACAGCGGTAAACAGGTTGAGGAGATTGATAAGACATGTGACGGGTCAACGGTCGGCTATTTACTCCCTGGTAACTCTTAGTGAAGAGATGTCATTGGTCAGGAGGAAGCTTGGGTTGTTTGAGGTTACGAGGAACATGAACGTTGCCTGGGGTCATGAGGAAGTTAGGGGTCGTCTGGGGTAATGAACCTTAAGCCCCCATGTACACAATAGCAAATACCTTCAGACATCTTAACACTTTCTTTCTTAACATTTAATATATACTCATAAATAATCCAGACATACACACTCAAATACCCACACTAATACACCTCTTCACGCCCTCACACCCACTTATGAACCACTTACACGAACCTAACTCACACTTATACACCCAGTACAAAATTCCACATTGTGGACATGGACGTCCCATTGACAATTATCTATACAATATTAGAAACGAAAAATTCATACGTGAGGATTTTCCTCAGTGTAAAGTATTGACCAACACTGAAGTCTTCTCCGGTGAGCAGAGATGTGTAAGGAAGTGTGAAGATGGCCTCACACTCAGCAAGTGGCAGGGACTCGTAACATCACACTTAGCAAGTAGCATGGACTCATAACCTCACACTCAGCAAGTGACAGGGACTCATAACCTCACACTCAACAAGTGGCAGGGACTCATAACCTCACACTCAGCAAGTGACAGCGACTCATAACCTCACACTCAGCAAGTGACAGCGACTCATAACCTCACACTCAACAAGTGACAGGGACTCATAACCTCACACTCAACAAGTGGCAGGGACTCATAACCTCACACTCAACAAGTGGCAGGGACTCATAACCTCACACTCAATAAGTGGCAGGGACTCATAACCTCACACTCAACAAGTGGCAGGGACTCATAACCTCACACTCAACAAGTGGCAGGGACTCATAACCTCACACTCAACAAGTGGCAGGGACTCATAACCTCCCACTCAACAAGTGGCAGGGACTCATAACCTCACACTCAACAAGTGGCAGGGACTCATAACCTCACACTCAACAAGTGGCAGGGACTCATAACCTCACACTCAACAAGTGGCAGGGACTCATAACCTCACACTCAACAAGTGGCAGGGACTCATAACCTCCCACTCAGCAAGTGGCAGGGACTCATAACCTCACACTCAACAAGTGGCAGGGACTCATAACCTCACACTCAGCAAGTGGACGGGACCTGCTCAGTAACTCTCACACTCAGAAACCCAAATAACTCTGGCGGTCGCACCTGATCACTCAGAACAACCACCATCTTGGACTAACAGTGACCAAGACGCTAACAACAACACAGCAGTGTCAATGTCTGAAACAGAAACCCACGAAGGACAAGCATAAGAACTGCTCATTGATAACTTACAAACATCAAGAAAGAGCAATGATGATGAAAGAAAGAAATTCCGCAAAAAATACTACTTGCACCATTGATCAGTGAAGCAGTGGAGCAGTTCAGTGAAGCCCGGATACTTTTCTCCTACTTCAGCTTCTCTCTTCCAGCTTTTCTCTTCTCTAATACCCACCTCTCCTCTCACGCGTCGGCTGTCATTAACACCGAATTTTGGTCGAATGCCTCCTTCAACTGCTGCAAACGTCATTCGATGTTAGGTTTCACTTACGAGAAGGAGAGTGATGCGAAGCTGCCTTTTCTAGATGTAACAGTCGAGGAAAGGAATTGAGACTTTCATATTGCAGTCTACATTTAGGAAACGAAAATAGGAATGTGCCTTAATGTGCCTTAATGCTAACAGTGACTGCCCGGAGAGGTACAAGTGTTGTCAACGCCTACGTCGACGGAGCTCTCACAGCTCTAACTGGAAGCAGGTCGACGAGGAACTAACTAGAGCAAGGCAGATCCTGGTCAATAATGGCTTTTCTAACAGTTATGTTGAAGGCGTCATTAAAAGAAAGGTGACACGCCAAGCAACCTATGAAGAAGCATTCAGCACAACACCCGTACTTCCCAATCAAATTATTTTACTGGATTTTTTTTCCGCGACTTATGATATGGAGGAAAGAGTCCTTAAAGATATTATTGATAGGAATGTTAACCCCCCCCCCCCACAGATACCAATCAAAAGATACAACTAAGAATATATTAAAAAAAAAAAATGACGGCCAACTAACTTGTGAAGAACTCTCCAGACACAAAGCAGAATACCTTAAGAGAAACCAACATAGTCTATGCAATTACATGCCCACTTCGGGACTGTCAGCCCCAAAGATCTTAGTATACAGGCAAGACAACAACGTCTTGCCTGTATATAAAGACGTATATATTAGAGAGACGAGTCTCTCTCTAGGCGATTAAAAATGCAAAAAAGCAACAGGGCTCCATTAAGGAGCATAGAATTTCTTCACACAAGCAGACCATCACCAGAGACATCTTAACAAGCAACACTGAAATAATCGACAGGTATAACGAAAACAGAAGACTGGACATCAGCGAGGCACTACACATAAAACATTAAAAGCCAGCAATCAACAACCAGTTAACATAATAACATTCTACCCGTTTCAAGACCCCGAGCCAATGCAAAGACAGGATCAAATGACCCCGCCTTAGGAACACAAGCAGCCAAAAGCACATGAGCTGCCCATGTTGCCACATTTAATACCCTTTCAATATTCACTATGTTATGCCATTTATCCACTTGTTCTTTACCACCTCACCCAAAGAAAATATAAGGGAGTGCTAAAAATGGTAAACTAGTCTGAGAGAATGTAAGGAGTGACCTTCTAAAATGCATCCCTATATACATGTATATGTAATATATATATATATATATATATATATATATATATATATATATATATATATATATATATATATATATATATATATATATATATATATATATATATATTAGTATATTTTGGTAGCAGTCTTTCCTGTAGACATATTTTATTAAATATGACCGAAAAAGTAAGATTAATAATTCTAACACGAATTTTCTCAATCTTTCGTACATTATGCTTCACTGTTGGAGGTAAATCAAAAATCACTTCTCCAAAGTTCATTTTTATTTCTAGTCTGACGCGACACGGGCGCGTTTCGTAAAACTTATTACATTTTCAAAGACTTCACAAATACACAACTGATTAGAACTTGCGTTTCCCTGATTTTATATCTACATTTGAGTGAGGTGGGAAGGGTGATGTGGCATTACATTTGAGTGAGGTGGGAAGGATGATGTGGCATTAGAGGATATTAATAGGGTATTAAAAGTATCAACACAAGACAGAACACGAAACAATGGATATTGAATAGAAGTGTTTGTAGAAAGCCTATTGGTCCATATTTCTTGATGCTTCTATATTGGAGCGGAGTCTTGAGGTGGGTAGAATATAGTTGTGCAATAATTGGCTGTTGATTGCTGGTGTTGACTTCTTGATGTGTAGTGCCTCGCAAACGTCAAGCCGCCTGCTATCGCTGTATCTATCGATGATTTCTGTGTTGTTTACTAGGATTTCTCTGGCGATGGTTTGGTTATGGGAAGAGATTATATGTTCCTTAATGGAGCCCTGTTGTTTATGCATCGTTAAACGCCTAGAAAGAGATGTTGTTGTCTTGCCTATATACTGGGTTTTTTGGAGCTTACAGTCCCCAAGTGGGCATTTGAAGGCATAGACAACGTTAGTCTCTTTTAAAGCGTTCTGTTTCGTGTCTGGAGAGTTTCTCATGAGTAGGCTGGCCGTTTTTCTGGTTTTATAGTAAATCGTCAGTTGTATCCTCTGATTTTTGTCTGTAGGGATAACGTTTCTATTAACAATATCTTTCAGGACCCTTTCCTCTGTTTTATGAGCTGTGGAAAAGAAGTTCCTGTAAAATAGTCTAATAGGGGGTATAGGTGTTGTGTTAGTTGTCTCTTCGGAGGTTGCATGGCTTTTCACTTTCCTTCTTATGATGTCTTCGATGAAACCATTGGAGAAACCGTTATTGACTAGAACCTGCCTTACCCTACAGAGTTCTTCGTCGACTTGCTTCCATTCTGAGCTGTGGCTGAGAGCACGGTCGACGTATGCCTCGTTGGACGTAGAATCGCTGTTTACCAACGTACCTGTGGACGAGACAATCGGAATGATAGCCGACAGAGTGTATCGTGATCCAGCCTGTACTCCTCTTGACATGCCAGAAAGTATTCTGAGGAAACTACTCCAAGCTTGTACTAAAGAGGCACCCTTCTTGAGCCCAGATGGGCACATGTATAAGCAAGTAGATGGGGTCGCTATGGGTTCTCCCCTAGGTGTCCTGTTTGCAAACTTCTACATGGGTACCATCGAGCAAAAAGTCTTAGTCGACATGAACTTGAAACCGGCCATATACTGCAGGTATGTTGACGACATTTTTACACAGGTACCTGATGTCAGACATCTGCAGGAGCTGAAGGAGGCATTTGAGCAGAGTTAAGAACATAAGAACATAAGAACAAAGGTAACTGCAGAAGGCCTATTGGCCCATACGAGGCAGCTCCCATTCTATAACCACCCAATCCCACTCACACACTTGTCCAACCCGTGCTTGAAACAATCGAGGGACCCCACCTCCACAATGTTACGCGGCAATTGGTTCCACAAATCAACAACCCTGCTACCGAACCAGTATTTACCCAAGTCTTTCCTAAATCTAAACTTATCCAATTCATATCCATTGTTTCGCGCTCTGTCCTGTGTTGACACTCCTAACACCCTATTAATATCCCCCCGGCCATGTCCACTCATCCACCTGCAAACCTCCATCATGTCACCCCCAACTCTCCGCCCTTCCAGTGAACGCAACCTAAGCTTTGTTAATCCTTCTTCATATGAAAGACCTCCAATTTGGGGAATTAACCCAGCCATCCCACGCTGGACACGCTCAAGTGAATTTATATCCACTCCATAACATGGCGACCAAAACTGAACTGCACAATCCAAATGGGGCCCAACCAGAGCAAGACACAGCCCGAGAACCACACCAGGCGTCCCGTTACCAACGCTGCGACCAACAAATCCAAGTGTCCGACTTGCCCTATCACGAACACTCATGCATTGATCCCCTTGTCCCAAACTCCCACCAATCACACCTCCCAGATCCCCTTCGCAATCCGACCCCGCAACCACAACACCATCCAGCTCGCATCCCGCAACTCCATCATCATTACCTAACCTCAGAACCTCACACCCACCAGCATCAAACTGCATCCGCCAATCCTTCGACCACTCCAAAACCCCACCCAGATCAACCTGAAGTGATAGCGAGTCCTCCTCCGAACCAACCCCCCCACCGATCCTCGTATCATCGGCAAACCTGCAAATGTTGCCACTCAAACCCGAATCCAAATCATTTATACATATCACAAACAACAGAGGCCCCAGGACAGAGCCCCGAGGCACTCCACCCACAACACCTTCCCACTCCGACCCGACTCCACCCACACCAACCCTCCGCCTCCCCTGGTATAGCCATGCCCCAATCCAGCCCAACACAGCACCCCCAATACCACGAGACTCCACCTCCCCAATCAGTCCCTCATGTGGCACTGCACCAAAAGCCTTGCCAAAGCCAAGGTATACAACATCGCAACCCCCACCACCATCAACCGCCTCAACAATGCTAGAACAAAAAGACAACAAACCTGCCAAACACGAACGGCCATTCACAAAACCACGCCGCGACCCAACTATCAATTCATGTTCCCCAAGATGAAGACGAACCCCATTTGCCATTATAGACTCGAGCAACCCTCCCACAACAGACGCCAGGCCAATTGGTCGACAGCCAGACGCAAGTGATCCATCTCCCTTCCCAAAAACTGGCATCACACCAGCAACCCTCCAAAACTCCGGCACTCCGCCCGACTCCATTGATTTACCAAACATGGTTGACAGTGGGTCACAAAGCTCCTCTTTGCACTCCCCAAGCACCCCAGCAAACACCTCATCCGGCCCCGGGGACCTGTTTGGTCTGAGCTCCACCATTTGCCTAAGAACATCCTCCCTGGCAACCGCCAAACTCGTCAACCCGTCCCCGTCCCCACCCACACAGACTTGCTCGGCCGAAGGCACATCGTCAAGTTCCCCCTCAGCAAACACAGACACAAAATATTTATCAAAAACACCACTCATCTCCCCATCACCATCCGCCACCTGACCCGTCTCAGTTTTTAATGGACCCATCCCCTCCCCAGTCCCAGCACGATATAACTGAAAAAACCCTTTAGGACCCGTCCCCGCCTGCCCCGCTATGCGAACTTCACAGTCTCCCCTTGCCCTCCCCATCTCCTCCCTAACATTTCCAACCAGTTGCACGAACCCCCGTTCCAAAGTGACCTCCCCACCCTCAATCCCTTTGTACCAAGCTCCCTCCCCACCCACAAGGTTCCCCAAATTCCCCGTCATCCACTTTGGGTCACCAGCACACGATCTATTCAACTTGCACGGTACACCACGTTCCTGCGCTTTGTCTAGAACATTCTCAAACAAGTCACATATTGAATCCACATCGAAATCCCCACCCAAGTCACCCATCGCTGGGTCCACGTCTCGCTCCAAGACCGGCCCACACCCCACACCCAAGCCCCCCCAATCAACCCGACCCAAAAAACCTCCCAGGCCACCAAAATCAGCTTCTCGAAAATCTGGCACCCCAACAGAACCCTCTCCCACCGGTCCACTCCACTCCATGCCAAATCTGACCCCCCTGCGACCACCGCTCCCCAGCTCACTCCCCATTTCGACGTCACCAACTCGCGCTTCCCTGCTAGTTAACACCAAATCCAAAATATTACCCTCCCGTGCTGGTTCCCCAATGTGTTGCGCAAGAAAGCAATCGTCAACCAACTCCAGAAAATCTTCTGCTTCACCACTCCCCGCTCCGTTCAACCAGCCCACTCCGCCAAAACTAAAGTCACCCATGACACAAACACTGTCAGATCCAGATGCTCTAGACACCTCATCCCATAGATGCCCCGCCCCCACTCTGTCCAAACTTGGTGGCCCACACATTACTCCTATCACAATACTATTAGCTTTTTCGCTCAATTCAATCCAAACAGCTTCCGTGCGCGGCCCTGCTTCGATTCCCTCTCTGAGACCACACTTCAAACCGTCCCCAACATATATGGCCACTCCACCTCCTCGCCCAACATATCTATCCGTGCGAAACAGTTTAAATCCATATATTTGACACTCAGCCAACAGCTCTCCACCTTCTACACTCATCCACGTTTCGGCAAGTGCAACAATATCCATCTTTTCTGTGCAGACAAGAGCACCCAACTCGCCAATTTTACTTCTCAGACTTCCACCGCTAGTGCAACACACCCTAAGTGAATTGTCATTCTGCGGACCCCCTCCCTCCCCGATCGCCCCGCCAACTCCCCTCTCCCACAAACACATACTCCCACCACCTCCTTCCTCCAAATCAACTCCCATACCTCCATCCACCAACAGTCCAAACCCAAACAAACACCTCCAACCACCTCCCCCAGCGAGCTCGCAACAGCAACAACCCCAGCTCCCGACAGATGCACCCCATCACGAGCACACACCCCACCTCTTCCATAGAAGTGCTCCCAGTTGTCCATGAAAGACACCGCACCCGACCCGCAACATCCTTCCAGCCGGCAACCGACACCAAGCGCCCTCGACATCCACCCACCTCCCACTCCCCTACTTGGAAGAATGCCACACATGACCGGGATTCCTCCCCCGCTCCCAACCAACTCCATGGCTGTCCTACACCTCTGAATCAGCTCCCCACTCCCGACTCGACCAACATCACCCCCTCCCACGCCAATGCAAACAATGGGATCGCTCCCATCACCAGCCACAACACCATTCATGTCGTCTACAATATCACCAATGCCAGCTCCGGGACAGCAAACCCCCAACCCGTTCCCCCCATCTCCAGCACAAAACGCTCCATCCAAACACCCCATCTGGGAATCTCCCACAACCAATGTTTGCTCAGGCACCTCCCCCACCCCCTGAGGGGCCCGCGCCTCCCCCCTCCCCGCCGCCCCCCCCCCCTGCGCGACCCACAGTCACTCCACAGCACTCGCCCTCCAAAACGTCAAACGAACCTGAAGCCGCTACGGCGCTTGAAGGCGGCTCCATCAAAGTCCCCCCAAGGCCCCCGTCTCTCGCAACTCCCCAAGACGAGGTCCCCCCACCGCTGGTCTCCTCCCTCGCCACCCCCCGCTGTTCCCCAAGCTGACGCACCTCCCCCCGCAGAGAGTCCAACCCCGCCCCCAGGGCTCCCACCAGAGCCACCAGGTCCCCCACCACAACCTCCACACTGCCACGACAACATAACAACACTCAGGAGCTCCGGCCAACACAACCTCTCACTGTGACTTCACCCGACCGACTGAAGTCGGTCAGGTGAAGTCACAGTTTTACCTCTCTCAACCAGTTTTTATCTTAAACTGGTTGAGAGAGGTACAGTCTTTAACATGGTTGGGAAGGTCATTCCACAATCTGGGTCCCTTGAGTTCCGTGCTGCGTTTCACTTACGAGACGGAAAAGGATGGGAAGCTGCCTTTTCTAGATGTAACAGTCATGGAAAAGGGCGGAGGTTTCCACACTGCAGTCTACACAAAGGAAACAAACATAGGAATGTGCCTAAATGCCAACAGCGACTGCCCTGACAGGTACAAGAGGAGTGTTGTTAACGCATACGTCGACCGTGCTCTCAGCCACAGCTCAGAATGGAAGCAAGTCGACGAAGAACTCTGTAGGGTAAGGCAGGTTCTAGTCAATAACGGTTTCTCCAATGGTTTCATCGAAGACATCATAAGAAGGAAAGTGAAAAGCCATGCAACCTCCGAAGAGACAACTAACACAACACCTATACCCCCTATTAGACTATTTTACAGGAACTTCTTTTCCACAGCTCATAAAACAGAGGAAAGGGTCCTGAAAGATATTGTTAATAGAAACGTTATCCCTACAGACAAAAATCAGAGGATACAACTGACGATTTACTATAAAACCAGAAAAACGGCCAGCCTACTCATGAGAAACTCTCCAGACACGAAACAGAACGCTTTAAAAGAGACTAACGTTGTCTATGCCTTCAAATGCCCACTTGGGGACTGTAAGCTCCAAAAAACCCAGTATATAGGCAAGACAACAACATCTCTTTCTAGGCGTTTAACGATGCATAAACAACAGGGCTCCATTAAGGAACATATAATCTCTTCCCATAACCAAACCATCGCCAGAGAAATCCTAGTAAACAACACAGAAATCATCGATAGATACAGCGATAGCAGGCGGCTTGACGTTTGCGAGGCACTACACATCAAGAAGTCAACACCAGCAATCAACAGCCAATTATTGCACAACTATATTCTACCCACCTCAAGACTCCGCTCCAATATAGAAGCATCAAGAAATATGGACCAATAGGCTTTCTACAAACACTTCTATTCAATATCCATTGTTTCGTGTTCTGTCTTGTGTTGATACTTTTAATACCCTATTAATATCCTCTAATGCCACATCATCCTTCCCACCTCACTCAAATGTAATGCCACATCACCCTTCCCACCTCACTCAAATGTAGATATAAAATCAGGGAAACGCAAGTTCTAATCAGTTGTGTATTTGTGAAGTCTTTGAAAATGTAATAAGTTTTACGAAACGCGCCCGTGTCGCGTCAGACTAGAAATAAAAATGAATTTTGGAGAAGTGATTTTTGATTTACCTCCAACAGTGAAGCATAACGTACGAAAGATTGAGAAAATTCGTGTTAGAATTATTAATCTTACTTTTTCGGTCATATTTAATAAAATATATATATATATATATATATATATATATATATATATATATATATATATATATATATATATATATATATATATATATATATATAATGTCGTACCTAGTAGCCAGAACGCACTTCTCAGCCTACTATGCAAGGCCCGATTTGCTTAATAAGCCAAGTTTTCATGAATTAATGTTTTTTCGACTACCTAACCTAACCTAATCTAACTTTTCCGGTTACCTAACCTAACCTAATCTATAGAGATAGAGATAGGTTAGGTTAGGTTAGGTAGGGTTGGTTAGGTTCGGTCATATATCTACGTTAATTTTAACTCCAATTTAAAAAAATTGACCTCATACATAATGAAATGGGTAGTTTTATCCTTTCATAAGAAGAAAATTAGAGAAAATATATTAATTCAGGAAAACTTGGCTTATTAGGCAAATCGGGCCTTGCATAGTAGGCTGAGAAGTGCATTCTGGCTACTAGGTACGACATATATATATATTATATATATATATATTGTTGGATATTTCCAACATCGAATACAGCATTGTTGTATTCTCATTACTTATTACTAACCATACTAAATATTGTAGTAAGTAAAATTAACAACTCGTAGAATTCTCATATACTAATAATTCATCTGTGCATTAGGCTAGAATTCTCACGTCACCTGACGCCAGTATTGCGTCAGATTTCTTTACAGTAATACACATTATATCCAATTTGTGTGAGAATTAAATACGATTCTCCATAATTAAAGCATTCTGTATGACAACTGATTGCAGACGAATTGTTCTCTAACTAGAAGCCGAATAGAGCGTTAGAATCATAGCGTCTACCTCGCGATAGTGTTAACGTCATCAATGAATGTCATGGGGAGACATTAATTCCTCTCCCTTATATATTTACTATTCTTAAATCGGTAAATATTAATATTTCGTTCCTCTAAATAATAAACCCGTCCAGTCTTTAAAGTTTCAAGCGCGAATGCGAGAAATATTAATGTTCGTGACAAAAAATTTTTTATGAACGTCGACTCGGCGTGGGTTGGAGGGACGCCATCCCCCTCAGTACGTACGCGGACACGTGCAGAGCCGAAAGGAGGCAGAACTGTGCTTACCGTACTCATAAAAGACGCCATTGCCCAGCAAATCGGGCAGGTGTTATCCATCCTCAGATGAAAGCCGCCACTGTGAGGCGTGAACGACCTTGCAGATAATATCTTCAACTAGTGCTGGTGTTAAATGAGGGACCCCTAGACTTGGTTCCTGACGACACGTGATCAGCCAGCTTGAAACGCATCACAATCCAGGATAGGTTCACCGGAGCCTGGGATGCGAAATTACGGCAATCTTAATACTTAGACAGTGCCCACAGCTAAGTACCCTTTATTTGATGCATCATTTACAGGTCTAATAATAGCGGGGTGATTGTTCGTCAAGCAGCGGGATAACACCTAATAACAGGTGATTAGAATTCCATCTGTAGATATTAATAATTTTGAATATGAATTGAGTAGTTAAATCAATTGCTACTGGTAGTTATTTATCTTGCAGCTCGAGAGAAGAATTCCTCATGCTGTCTTCTTCATGTTGAACCGTACTATTCGTCAGTGTACCAGACTTGGAGATTAAGAGGACTTCCATGGTTATCTAAAGGAATCTGCTACAAGCTAAGGCTTATTTCTTTTTATCCATTTCCTTACAATTTGATGTATTCAGAATGTTTGATATTAATGTGTGATTTACTGTAACTCATTACTATGTTCATATTCATGTTCTTCTTTATGTGAATGATATTATATTCAGCATTATTTATAGGATTAGATTATTATTAAATCAATTAGTGAACGAACCACACTGATTCCTGGACGTACTTACCTCCAGTAATAACCCCCCAATGTAGGTGTTTGAGGTTTGTTTCTTTAATAATACAGCCATTAATTATTCTTATGATCATACTTTCTAGTTATATCCATAGTCACTGGTTCTCTCTAGAATTTTATCTAATGATCTGAAATTCTCAGTTTCCCTCTTTACTTTACAAGCGGGTGGTCCTTCGTAATTTAATTTACTATTTTAATTATTAATTAATCAGAATCAAACCCAAATATCCCACATATATATATATATATATATATATATATATATATATATATATATATATATATATATATATATATATATTATATTATATATATATATATATATATATTATATTATATATATATATATATATATATATATATATATATATATATATATTATATTATATATATATATATATATATATATATATATATATATATATATATATATATATATATATATATTATTAAATATGACCGAAAAAGTAAGATTAATAATTCTAACACGAATTTTCTCAATCTTTCGTACATTTCTTTTCACTGTTGGAGGTAAATCAAAAATCAATTCTCCAAAATTCATTTTTATTTCTAGTCTGACGCGACACGAGCGCGTTTCGTAAAACTTATTACATTTTCAAAGATTTTAGTTTACAAATACACAACTGAATAGAACTTACGCATCTCCGATTTTATATCTACATTTGAGTGAGATGGATGGGGTGAGGTGGCATTAATAGGGTATTAATTTCATCAACTCAAGACAGAACAAGAGGTGGCATTAATAGGGTATTAATTTCATCAACACAAGACAGAACACGAAACAATGGGTATTGAATAGAAGTGTTTGTAGAAAGCCTATTGGTCCATATTTCTTGATGCTTCTATATTGGAGCGGAGTCTTGAGGTGGGTAGAATATAATTGTGCATTAATTGGCTGTTGATTGCTGGTGTTGACTTCTTGATGTGTAGTGCCTCGCAAACGTCAAGCCGCCTGCTATCGCTGTATCTATCGATGATTTCTGTGTTGTTTACTAGGATTTCTCTGGCGAAGGTTTGGTTGTGGGAAGAGATTATATGTTCCTAGTAAACAACACAGAAATCATCGATAGATACAGCGATAGCAGGCGGCTTGACGTTTGCGAGGCACTACACATCAAGAAGTCAACACCAGCAATCAACAGCCAATTAATGCACAATTATATTCTACCCACCTCAAGACTCCGCTCCAATATAGAAGCATCAAGAAATATGGACCAATAGGCTTTCTACAAACACTTCTATTCAATACCCATTGTTTCGTGTTCTGTCTTGTGTTGATGAAATTAATACCCTATTAATGACACCTCTTGTTCTGTCTTGTGTTGATGAAATTAATACCCTATTAATGCCACCTCTTGTTCTGTCTTGTGTTGATGAAATTAATACCCTATTAATGCCACCTCACCCCATCCACCTCACTCAAATGTAGATATAAAATCGGAGATGCGTAAGTTCTATTCAGTTGTGTATTTGTAAACTAAAGTCTTTGAAAATGTAATAAGTTTTACGAAACGCGCTCGTGTCGCGTCAGACTAGAAATAAAAATGAATTTTGGAGAATTGATTTTTGATTTACCTCCAACAGTGAAAAGAAATGTACGAAAGATTGAGAAAATTCGTGTTAGAATTATTAATCTTACTTTTTCGGTCATATTTAATAATATATGTCTACAGGAAAGACTGCTACCAAAATATACTAATATATATATATATATATATATATATATATATATATATATATATATATATATATATATATATATATATATATATATATATATATGTCATACCTAGTAGCCCGAACGCACTTCTCGGCCTACTGTGCAAGGCCCGATTTGCACAGTAGGTAGAACATATATCTACGTTAGTTTTAATTCAAATTTAAAAAAAAATATCTCGTACATAATGAAATGGAGAGCTTTATCACTTCATAAGAAAAAATATTGAAAAATATATAAATTCAGGAAAACTTGGCTTATTAGGCAAATGGGGCCTTGCATAGTAGGCCGAGTACGACGTTCTGGCTACTAGGTGCAATATTATATATATATATATATATATATATATATATATATATATATATATATATATATATATATATATATATATATATATATATATATATATATAAAATATATATATATATATATAAAATATATATATATATATATAAAATATATATATATATAAAATATATATATATATAAAATATATATATATATATATATATATATATATATATATATATATATATATATATATATATATATAATATGTAGTAGTAGTAGTAGGCATCCGTCAATCCCGTGGGGTTATGGAGTTGTGCCCTGGGTGTCTAGTTGTTGTAGTGTAGTTGGATGCAGCGCCTGCTGTGGCTGTGAACGCCAACCCGAGAATGACAGTCCCGACTGCAGCGAGCGCAGATAAACGCCGAAGCAGGTGCGTCTGACAGTGGTCGAGACCTCCTCTGAAGTCTATTATCCTCCGCCTGCCTCTTCAGTTCATCCTCGAATTGCTGGAGTCCCTTCTGCACTTTACATCTCCAGGCAGATCTGTCCGCAGCTGCTACCTCCCAGGTGTTGATGTCGATGTTCATCTGCTTGAGGTCGCGTTTGCAGGCGTCTTTGAAACGCAGCTGAGGTCTTCCGGTGGGTCTCCTTCCTGATACCAGCTCTCCATACAAGAGGTCCTTCGGTATGCGGCCATCGACCATGCGTGTGACATGTCCCAGCCATCGCATGCGTCTCTGTTTCAGGAGAGTGAACATTGAAGGGACTCCTGTTCTCTCGAGTACTGTGTTGTTGGTGACGTGGTCTTTCCACGTGGTGTCAAGGATGCGTCTCAGGTTCCGCATGTGAAAGGTATTGAGCCGTCTCTCCTGGCGAGAGCGCAGGGTCCAGGATTCAGAGCCGTAGAGGTGTACTCACCACACATGCCATGTAGACTTGTGCCTTGGTGTGCACTGTCAGTTTGGTATTTTCCCAAACGCGCTTTGTGAGCCTGGCCAGTGTTGTTTTAGCCTTTTCGATACGCCTGTTGAGCTCCGTGTCCAGGGAAAGGGCGTCTGAGATTGTGGAGCCCAGGTACACAAACTCGTGAACTGCCTCCAGCACATAGTCTGCTATATTTATACAGGGTAGCTCATTGGCGTCTTGTTCTATCACCTGTGTCTTCTTCAGGCTGATTGTCAGGCCGAATGCGGAACAGGCTGCGGCAAAGCGGTTGAGTAGCTGCTGCAGGCCTTGTGCTGTGTGTGTGGTGATTGCTGCGTCGTCGGCGAAGAGGAACTCTCTGAGGATTTGCATCTGTACTTTTGTCTTTACTCGGAGTCTGGATAGATTATAGAGCTTTCCATTATATCTTGTACGGAGATAGATGCCTTCTGTGGTTGTTCCAAAGGCATGCTTGACGAGCATCGCGAAGAAGATGCCGAACAGAGTTGGAACAAGAACGTACCCCTGTTTAACACCACTGTTGATGTTGAATGGTTCAGAAGTTGAGCCGTCGTACACGACTGTCCCCTTCATGTCCTTGTGGAACGATTGAATCATGCTGAGTAGGATGGGTGGACAGCCAATTTTGGCCAAGATATTGAAGAGTCCGTCCCTGCTCACGAGGTCGAAGGCCTTTGTAAGGTCAATGAAAGCAATGAACAAGGCTTTTCTCTGCTCCCTGTACTTTTCTTAAAGCTGTCTCAGGGAGAACACCATGTCAGTGGTCGACCTCTCTGCTCGGAAATCACACTGTGACTCGGGGTACTCTCTTTCGGCCTCGAAGAGGCTGCGGGATCCAGTCAGTTCAGTAGAACTTCGGTTTCAACTCTTTTACCCTGTCGTAGCTCAGTCGATTAAAGCAGTGTCTGGGATGCTCCCGGACGTAGGTTCGAATCCTCGTCACCCTTGTGGATTTGTTCAGCTTATAATAATTCCGTACCCCAGACCATTCCCACTCTAAATTTGGGCAAGTGTAATCCCGAGCGTCTGGCCTTCAACTTTGGACAGAGAAAAACAGACAGAGACATTCTCTCTAGCATTATAGATATATACCATAACAGTCTCCAGGTTGCATTTTAAAATACTTGGAAATCCCAAGAGTCGTGCCTGAGACTTGAACCTCCACTTATGTGATGCAAAGTTGCTTGATGGCTTCCTCTGAAAATATGACGCATTAGGTGAGCGCGGGTATATATGTCAGCATGGAGCCAGGCTCAGGACAGTCGGCCTGGAGGCTCCGAGGCGTGTGGACGTGTCGCTCCCGTTGGTCAGAGATGAGGTTAGTCATGTTACTACATTGTTCAGTAGTTACTATGGGATTGTGTTAATTGTTAATGATTTACTCTGGGTGTGTTGAGTTCATCATTTAACGTTGTCGAAACTACTCTGCCATTGTTGAACATTTAAGCTTTAGTAATTATTGCATTAATTAGGTATATTTAAGCCAATAAAGTCAGCATACAATGGCACGGAATTAATCCGCTGGGATTGATATCTGTGAGCGTCAGCACTATGATATCAAAACTCCACGATATATTCACTGAAAAGTGTACCCCACTTCTCAACATACACGATGTTTACTTTAGTCCTGGACTATGTTCAGGATTTAAGTATACTTGCTGGTTGGTCAGTAAGCTGTCGTGGTTGACTTAATAACTTTCCAGAGGTTGATTGGTGTAAAGTATACGTGTTGGTTGGTCAGTTAGCTATTGTGTGATCTTAATAACCATCCAAAGGTTCATCCCTGCAAACACAGACCAAAACTGTCTCTATTTTCCACTTGTTACAACTTGTAAAAAAGTTGTTACATCTTGGCTTAACGTGTTTATGACGTATTTGAACGTTGTTACAACTTGCTATATTGGTTGTTATAACTGGTTAGTGTTACGGTGCCCTCTCCTATTTCTTTCGTTTGCCGGCTTAAAGAGTCATATCAGCTCTCCCTACTGATTCTCTGAGGTTCAGGGAGTCTAATGATATATGTGGCGACCAGACCGGCTGCCAGTTAAGGCATGGAAGTTATATTATAAGTTGTAAATAAAGGAAAATTGGCGCCCTGTTATAAAATGAAACAGTATCCCCTACGGCAGATGTGACCTTTTGGAAGGGACATTAGTCGATCGCGGATTGGTCGACGTAGGTCGCGGGCGACAAATCAGGGCCCGCCATGACGTCACCGAGTGCCCCGGGCGGCGCCAACGTCAGAGTTGTACTGACCGTGGAAGCGACAGGACGCGCCTCGGTCTGCTCTCAGGGATTGGAGGCTCTGCAAGCCTTGTTCAGTGGATTGAGCTGGCCTGCGCAGCCTACCACCGTTATTGGAGACCCTGCGCTTCTGGGAAGCAAAAGAGGAACCAAGTTCAGTGAGCAGAGAAGTGCCCAAACTTGGAAAATAGTCGGCGACGACGCTGGGCGGCGCCGCTGGCTGGACGTTGAGGTCTGGAAGGTGGGCGAGCAAGCTAGCTGTGACTGGGGTCACATCCACTGAGAATCTTGGAAGGACGACACCGTGCCTAGGACAAGGAGCGACGCCCTGTGGGAGAGGCGAGTGTGGGGAAAAATAGTGATTAGCTCAGCGCCCATCGATGAACCAGGATTGGGGCAGCTGAATCTCAGGGATTGGAACGGCGACGACGCGAAGGCTTCACGACACCTGAGGACCTGTGGAACGCCCTGGATCGTCGAGGATCGACCCAAGGAAGCGTGGGACCCTCACACCATCGAGGGACAGGCGTCGTGAGCCAGGAGTGTAAGGTAGATCATTTTCCCTCCCATTACCCCTTGTATGAGTAGGCTAGTTAGGCCACAATATTTACTCGTGTATGTGGCAGCAAGACTTTATTACTTTAATAGTAGAGTAGGCTGCAAGGCAGCTTGTGTCCAGGACTGTCAGGGAGGACAGTGTGTGTGGATGGCAGGACAGTGAAGAAGAGGTGCCGACGTGGTGAAGAGGCCCTCCTGTGAGAGTGTGAGACTCCGGTCTTCCTGCCCATTTGAAGGAGTTTTGGAGGTCGTGGAAGAAGAGGCTGACGATCTCCAGACTTATTATCCATATTCCCATATTCATGTATTACTTGTGATTGTGTGTGTGTGTTCATGTAATTTGCGTCAGTAAATCCACACATTTTATTACTGTGTTTGAGTGTGCCTCCATTTGTGATTTTCTCTATGAGCATACATTTCTGGCTACAAACGATATATGATACACCCACTGAACTGCATTGCTGGGGTGCAGATATAATAACCCAGCTGGCGACCTTGCTAAGAGGAAGATAGAGAAGACAGGCGGGAAAGGAGTTCCTGCAACCTTTTTTTGTCTGGCAGGCAAGACTCAGGGAGGTTATGGTTATAGGTAAGCCTGAGTCTTCCTTCACTCCCCCACGGGTCTAGGCCGGAACTGTTAACAGCAGTTTCCCCGTGGTTGACTGAAGGGCTTCCAGGGTGAATCAGTGGCACCCCTTTGTGGTGGAAGCAAAGACCTGCGGAGGTGGGCATTGTTGGTCCTATCTTGTGTGACCAAGGAGACTCCGGTGAATCCAGGGAGTCGGAGGGGCTGAGTATTTGGGCCCTTTGAGCCCCTAGCAGCCGAGTGTTAGCAGAGCCCCGGACCGCCCACCCTGTGGCTCACCTCACCTCACCGTGGTGAGGTGAGCCACAGGGAGGTGGAAGAGCCCAACCACGAACCGAAGAAGACGTCTGCAGGGAAGAAAATCTCATGGAGGAGTGAAGATGTTCGTCGGGAACGAAGGAGCGAGTGGTATAGGAAAGGCAATACGAAGAAAGCAGGGAATAGGTACACCCAGGGTAGGCGCCAGCCTAACCAGAGGGGCATTGGGCCATCGCAAAAGCCTAGTGTGGAAGAGAGGGAGCTGCTGGATGGAGTACAGGTTACAAGTGCCACTGTGAGGAGACAACGCACCTACGGGAGAAGAGGAACCGAGAAGAGAGAAGATTGGCGAAGAGGAGATCATGAGAGGAAACATGGAGTACCTGTAGGACGCAATGGAAATGCAAGACGATCTCGGAGTGCACGACGCGGTGGAGGCGCTGCATGCACTGAATCTTACAGTGGTAACGAGCCGTGGGAGTACACTCGTAGCCACGGAGAGGGGATTTCTTGTAGGTGTTCAGGGAACGCCCATCACACCCGTTCCTATGCGAGGTGGAGATATAATGAGACAAGTGACTGGCAAGGTGGAACGAGCCACATCGCCAACTGGAGGAGTGACACTTCAGGAACGGAGGGAGCAAGAGTATAGATTGCCCTCTTGAGTGCTGCTCTTCCGATATGACTCTTATTTTAAGGGGAGGGGTATGTTACGGTGCCCTCTCCTATTTCTTTCGTTTGCCGGCTTAAAGAGTCATATCAGCTCTCCCTACTGATTCTCTGAGGTTCAGGGAGTCTAATGATATATGTGGCGACCAGACCGGCTGCCAGTTAAGGCATGGAAGTTATATTATAAGTTGTAAATAAAGGAAAATTGGCGCCCTGTTATAAAATGAAACAGTATCCCCTACGGCAGATGTGACCTTTTGGAAGGGACATTAGTCGATCGCGGATTGGTCGACGTAGGTCGCGGGCGACAAATCAGGGCCCGCCATGACGTCACCGAGTGCCCCGGGCGGCGCCAACGTCAGAGTTGTACTGACCGTGGAAGCGACAGGACGCGCCTCGGTCTGCTCTCAGGGATTGGAGGCTCTGCAAGCCTTGTTCAGTGGATTGAGCTGGCCTGCGCAGCCTACCACCGTTATTGGAGACCCTGCGCTTCTGGGAAGCAAAAGAGGAACCAAGTTCAGTGAGCAGAGAAGTGCCCAAACTTGGAAAATAGTCGGCGACGACGCTGGGCGGCGCCGCTGGCTGGACGTTGAGGTCTGGAAGGTGGGCGAGCAAGCTAGCTGTGACTGGGGTCACATCCACTGAGAATCTTGGAAGGACGACACCGTGCCTAGGACAAGGAGCGACGCCCTGTGGGAGAGGCGAGTGTGGGGAAAAATAGTGATTAGCTCAGCGCCCATCGATGAACCAGGATTGGGGCAGCTGAATCTCAGGGATTGGAACGGCGACGACGCGAAGGCTTCACGACACCTGAGGACCTGTGGAACGCCCTGGATCGTCGAGGATCGACCCAAGGAAGCGTGGGACCCTCACACCATCGAGGGACAGGCGTCGTGAGCCAGGAGTGTAAGGTAGATCATTTTCCCTCCCATTACCCCTTGTATGAGTAGGCTAGTTAGGCCACAATATTTACTCGTGTATGTGGCAGCAAGACTTTATTACTTTAATAGTAGAGTAGGCTGCAAGGCAGCTTGTGTCCAGGACTGTCAGGGAGGACAGTGTGTGTGGATGGCAGGACAGTGAAGAAGAGGTGCCGACGTGGTGAAGAGGCCCTCCTGTGAGAGTGTGAGACTCCGGTCTTCCTGCCCATTTGAAGGAGTTTTGGAGGTCGTGGAAGAAGAGGCTGACGATCTCCAGACTTATTATCCATATTCCCATATTCATGTATTACTTGTGATTGTGTGTGTGTGTTCATGTAATTTGCGTCAGTAAATCCACACATTTTATTACTGTGTTTGAGTGTGCCTCCATTTGTGATTTTCTCTATGAGCATACATTTCTGGCTACAAACGATATATGATACACCCACTGAACTGCATTGCTGGGGTGCAGATATAATAACCCAGCTGGCGACCTTGCTAAGAGGAAGATAGAGAAGACAGGCGGGAAAGGAGTTCCTGCAACCTTTTTTTGTCTGGCAGGCAAGACTCAGGGAGGTTATGGTTATAGGTAAGCCTGAGTCTTCCTTCACTCCCCCACGGGTCTAGGCCGGAACTGTTAACAGCAGTTTCCCCGTGGTTGACTGAAGGGCTTCCAGGGTGAATCAGTGGCACCCCTTTGTGGTGGAAGCAAAGACCTGCGGAGGTGGGCATTGTTGGTCCTATCTTGTGTGACCAAGGAGACTCCGGTGAATCCAGGGAGTCGGAGGGGCTGAGTATTTGGGCCCTTTGAGCCCCTAGCAGCCGAGTGTTAGCAGAGCCCCGGACCGCCCACCCTGTGGCTCACCTCACCTCACCGTGGTGAGGTGAGCCACAGGGAGGTGGAAGAGCCCAACCACGAACCGAAGAAGACGTCTGCAGGGAAGAAAATCTCATGGAGGAGTGAAGATGTTCGTCGGGAACGAAGGAGCGAGTGGTATAGGAAAGGCAATACGAAGAAAGCAGGGAATAGGTACACCCAGGGTAGGCGCCAGCCTAACCAGAGGGGCATTGGGCCATCGCAAAAGCCTAGTGTGGAAGAGAGGGAGCTGCTGGATGGAGTACAGGTTACAAGTGCCACTGTGAGGAGACAACGCACCTACGGGAGAAGAGGAACCGAGAAGAGAGAAGATTGGCGAAGAGGAGATCATGAGAGGAAACATGGAGTACCTGTAGGACGCAATGGAAATGCAAGACGATCTCGGAGTGCACGACGCGGTGGAGGCGCTGCATGCACTGAATCTTACAGTGGTAACGAGCCGTGGGAGTACACTCGTAGCCACGGAGAGGGGATTTCTTGTAGGTGTTCAGGGAACGCCCATCACACCCGTTCCTATGCGAGGTGGAGATATAATGAGACAAGTGACTGGCAAGGTGGAACGAGCCACATCGCCAACTGGAGGAGTGACACTTCAGGAACGGAGGGAGCAAGAGTATAGATTGCCCTCTTGAGTGCTGCTCTTCCGATATGACTCTTATTTTAAGGGGAGGGGTATGTTACGGTGCCCTCTCCTATTTCTTTCGTTTGCCGGCTTAAAGAGTCATATCAGCTCTCCCTACTGATTCTCTGAGGTTCAGGGAGTCTAATGATATATGTGGCGACCAGACCGGCTGCCAGTTAAGGCATGGAAGTTATATTATAAGTTGTAAATAAAGGAAAATTGGCGCCCTGTTATAAAATGAAACAGTATCCCCTACGGCAGATGTGACCTTTTGGAAGGGACATTAGTCGATCGCGGATTGGTCGACGTAGGTCGCGGGCGACAAATCAGGGCCCGCCATGACGTCACCGAGTGCCCCGGGCGGCGCCAACGTCAGAGTTGTACTGACCGTGGAAGCGACAGGACGCGCCTCGGTCTGCTCTCAGGGATTGGAGGCTCTGCAAGCCTTGTTCAGTGGATTGAGCTGGCCTGCGCAGCCTACCACCGTTATTGGAGACCCTGCGCTTCTGGGAAGCAAAAGAGGAACCAAGTTCAGTGAGCAGAGAAGTGCCCAAACTTGGAAAATAGTCGGCGACGACGCTGGGCGGCGCCGCTGGCTGGACGTTGAGGTCTGGAAGGTGGGCGAGCAAGCTAGCTGTGACTGGGGTCACATCCACTGAGAATCTTGGAAGGACGACACCGTGCCTAGGACAAGGAGCGACGCCCTGTGGGAGAGGCGAGTGTGGGGAAAAATAGTGATTAGCTCAGCGCCCATCGATGAACCAGGATTGGGGCAGCTGAATCTCAGGGATTGGAACGGCGACGACGCGAAGGCTTCACGACACCTGAGGACCTGTGGAACGCCCTGGATCGTCGAGGATCGACCCAAGGAAGCGTGGGACCCTCACACCATCGAGGGACAGGCGTCGTGAGCCAGGAGTGTAAGGTAGATCATTTTCCCTCCCATTACCCCTTGTATGAGTAGGCTAGTTAGGCCACAATATTTACTCGTGTATGTGGCAGCAAGACTTTATTACTTTAATAGTAGAGTAGGCTGCAAGGCAGCTTGTGTCCAGGACTGTCAGAGAGGACAGTGTGTATGGATGGCAGGACAGGGAAGAAGAGGTGCCGACGTGGTGAAGAGGCCCTCCTGTGAGAGTGTGAGACTCCGGTCTTCCTGCCCATTTGAAGGAGTATTGGAGGTCGTGGAAGAAGAGGCTGACGATCTCCAGACTTATTATCCATATTCCCATATTCATGTATTACTTGTGATTGTGTGTGTGTGTTCATGTAATTTGCGTCAGTAAATCCACACATTTTATTACTGTGTTTGAGTGTGCCTCCATTTATGATAATTCTCTATGAGCATACATTTCTGGCTACAAACAATATATGATACACCCACTGAACTGCATTGCTGGGGTGCAGATATAATAACCCAGCTGGCGACCTTGCTAAGAGGAAGATAGAGAAGACAGGCGGGAAAGGAGTTCCTGCAACCTTTTTTTGTCTGGCAGGCAAGACTCAGGGAGGTTATGGTTATAGGTAAGCCTGAGTCTTCCTTCACTCCCCCACGGGTCTAGGCCGGAACTGTTAACAGCAGTTTCCCCGTGTTTGACTGAAGGGCTTCCAGGGTGAATCAGTGGCACCCCTTTGTGGTGGAAGCAAAGACCTGCGGAGGTGGG
Source organism: Procambarus clarkii (assembly GCF_040958095.1). Lineage (NCBI taxonomy): Eukaryota > Metazoa > Arthropoda > Malacostraca > Decapoda > Cambaridae > Procambarus > Procambarus clarkii. Next base: position 1,364,025 of record NC_091228.1, read on the forward strand.
CGTTGTTGGTCCCATCTTGTGTGACCAAGGAGACTCCGGTGAATCCAGAGAGTCGGAGGGGCTGAGTATTTGGGCCTTTGAGCCCCTAGCAGCCGAGTGTTAGCAGAGCCCCGGACCGCCCACCCCCACGTGACATTAGGAGGTGTTAAAACTTGTTCGAACTTGTTCAAACAGCAAGGCAACTTAAGTCCTATAGGACTTAAGTAGCCTTGCTGTTTGGTTAGAGCTTTATGGGGCCTTAATAAGCCTCCAGATAGAACAAGTTCCAAATTCGAGTCATCCTAGGAATGGGTAATCGCTGATGGTGTGATGTTCTCGAGAAAGAGAGCTTCAGCATGAGACTGTTGAAGGTTGAGATGATAGTGCTACGGGTGCCAAATATGGTGGTAGTTCACGATCTTTGGCCAGGAATGGAACTTTGAGAACTGCTATAGCCTTGAACATAACAGTAAGACCACCAACGTCGTGACGGTGTTCAGACCATTCCCACCAGCCTTGATCAAGTCTAGAGATCAGCCTTCATGCACAGCTCTCCACTTTGTCCAAAATTCTGATGAGTGTTGGAGGGCAGGCAATCCAGAAGAGGGCTGCTTACCCTAAATGAGAGCGAACTTGTGCTTCATATAAGGTTTTGCAGCCCCTGTTGTCAAGGTGGTGTGAGATGCGCCGTAGAGCTGTAAGTTTCCTGACTGCCTTTTTGGCTAGGTTAAACACGTGGCTCTTCATTGTCAAACTTTATTCCCAATATGTCAGTTTCATCTCTGAACTCTAGTTTTTTTCCACTATTTTGAATATTTATCTGATTTGCAGTGTGTAGTCTAGCTATCCTGTGTTTTCTCAGCCGCAAATGTGAACTGCCAACTCCCACCCCAGCCAGAAATTGATGAAAATTGATGATTGATGAGTCTTGTAGCAGTTAGCATTTCTCCTTTTCCATATATTCATGTCAGAGTGCAGTCATCAGCATAGGTTTGAGATTCAGGAATGAGATGAAGTAGATTTTTTTTAAACAGACATTCCACAGCAAATACAGTAATATCAGAAAGAATACCAGGAAGTAGCCTAAATGAGCAGGCACATGCAAATGACCTGCTACGGATGTGCGATAGGTTTGCCTTAAACCAGCAAATAGTAGAACCAACTAGGAAGGAGAACACGCTGGACCTCATTTTCACTAATAATGATGAGTTGATCGGGAACATAATGATTACAAATACCTGTTACTCAGATCACAACTTAATTGAAGTTCTGACAACCATGGGGAATGGACCTTCAAAACCAGTCCAGATTCCCGGTGGAGGAGATTTCAGCAAATTCAACTTCAATAATAAACGGATAAACTGGGAGCAAATAAACCAGGACTTCACAGAAATAAACTGGGAAGAACAGCTAGGAAATGCAAACCTGAACCAGTGCCTGGAAAAAATAAGCTCAGTAGCACTAGAAATATGTTCAAACCGCATACCCCTAAGAAAAAAGAGAAAGAGATGCAGATTGGAACGGGAACGTCGTTCCCTATATAGGCGAAGAAAACGAATCGCGGAACAACTTGAGAGTCGCACCCTATCTCAAGAACGGCGAAGAAGGTTAGGTAGAGAAATAGAAACAATTGAACTCAAGCTACAAGAATCATACAAAACCCAGGAGAGGCAAAGAGAGCAAAAGGCCATCAGTGAAATAGAGAGAAATCCGAAATATTTTTTCTCCTATGCAAATTCAAGATCAAAAACCACATCTAGTATCGGGCCCCTGCGAAAGGGAGATGGAACTTTCACAGATGACAACAAAGAAATGAGCGAGTTACTGAGGAAGCAGTACGACTCTGTTTTCAGTGAGCCATTAAATGCACTAAAGATTGATAACCCAAATGAATTTTTCATGGATATGATACCAACATCAAATCATATATCAGACGTCGCCCTATCCCCACTAGATTTTGAAGAAACCATAAACAGTATGCCTATGCACTCTGCACCAGGCCCGGATTCTTGGAACTCCATATTCATCAAGAACTGTAAAAAACCACTATCGCAGGCCCTTCACATTCTGTGGAGACAAAGCCTAGATACTGGCGTTATCCCTGACATACTAAAAACAGCAGAGATAGCACCACTCCATAAAGGAGGAAATAAGGCAGAGGCAAAAAATTACAGACCGATAGCACTAACATCGCACATCATAAAAATTTTTGAGAGAGTGCTAAGAAGTAAGATCACAAAATACATGGAATCACAGCATCTCCATAACCCCGGACAACATGGTTTCAGAACAGGGCGCTCTTGCCTGTCGCAGTTGCTGGACCACTATGATATGGCATTAGATGCTATGGAAGACAAACAAAACGCTGATGTAATTTACACAGATTTCGCAAAAGCTTTTGATAAATGTGACCATGGTGTTATTGCACATAAAATGCGTTCAAAAGGAATTACCGGGAAAATAGGCAGATGGATCTACAATTTCCTGACTGACAGAACCCAATGTGTAATAGTCAACAAAATAAAATCCAGCCCATCAACCGTGAAGAGCTCAGTCCCCCAGGGTACTGTGCTTGCTCCAGTACTTTTTCTCATCCTCATATCGGACATAGACCAGAACACAACCTATAGCACTGTATCATCCTTTGCAGATGACACTAGGATTTTCATGAGAGTTGGCAACATAGAGGACACGGCAAACCTCCAATCAGATGTAGATCAGGTCTTTCTATGGGCTACAGAAAATAATATGGTATTCAACGAGGATAAGTTTCAGCTCATGCGCTACGGAAAAATTGAAAATATAAAAACAGAAACCACGTACAAAACGCAGGCAAATCATAACATAGAACGAAAAGGCAATGTAAAGGACCTGGGTGTACTCATGTCGGAAGACCTTACCTTTAAAGAACACAATAAAGTAGCCGTCACAACTGCAAGAAAAACGACAGGTTGGATAACAAGAACTTTTCACACTAGAGATGCTATACCGATGATGATACTTTTCAAAACGCTTGTGCTCACTAGAGTGGAGTACTGCTGCACAATGACAGCCCCTTTCAAAGCTGGAGAAATTGCTGACCTAGAGAGCGTGCAGAGATCCTTTACTGCTAGAATCCACTCAGTAAAACATCTAAATTACTGGGACCGACTAAAGAGCCTAAATCTGTACTCCCTTGAGCGCAGGCGGGAGAGATACATAATAATTTACACGTGGAAAATAATTGAGGGGCTGGTCCCAAACCTGCACACAGAAATAACACCACATGAGACCAGAAGACATGGCAGGATGTGCAGAATACCCCCGTTGAAAAGCAGAGGTGCAACAGGTACTCTGAGAGAGAACTCTATCAACATCAGAGGCCCGAGACTGTTCAACACGCTTCCACTACACATAAGGGGCATAACTGGCAAACCCCTCACAGTGTTCAAGAGAGAACTGGATAAGCACCTCCAAAGGATACCTGATCAACCAGGCTGTGACTCATACGTCAGGCTGCGAGCAGCCGCGTCTAACAGCCTGGTTGATCAGTCCAGCAACCAGGAGGCCTGGTCGACGACCGGGCCGCGGGGACACTAAGCCCCGGAAGCACCTCAAGGTAGCCTCAAGGTAAGGTAGCAGAGTGCCAAAGACACTATCTTGTGGAACGATGGCACCAGTTGAGTTGCTTTCGGATTCTGCTTTATTGAGGACTACTCTTCTCAATGGAGCAGAGAGTAATCTCAATGTAGACTTCTCTCATTGTCTCTCTCTCTCTCTCTCTCTCTCTCTCTCTCTCTCTCTCTCTCTCTCTCTCTCTCTCTCTCTCTCTCTCTCTCTCTCTCTCTCTCTCTCTCTCTCTCTCTCTGTCTCTCTCACACACACACACACACACACATATATATACACTGTCTCCCTTCCCTAGGATGATGTGGTCGTGTGTGACGCTGGTGGTGGTGGCCGCCCTGGTGGGGACGTCCTCGGGAAAGGTGTACACAAAGTGTGAACTTGCCAAAGTGCTGACCAATACGTACCACATGTCCCGCACCCTTGTCAAGAACTGTATGTATCCAGCGGCTTTGTCCACCTTGTCTCTCATGAAATATGTTAGTGAACACTCTGTCAGAATTAGGAATACAATCTTCGTAAATAAAAATATGTAAAGATTGTGTAGGGATTGAAGTATACAAAGTCAATATATTTCTTATAGTAAGTTAAGGCATCAGCTAACATTGAATTTAGCATGTATAATTGATTTATTGATTGGGATTAATTCGCCTCAATCACCACACTACCGAACTCCTTACTCACCCACGGTGCCAACCACAACAGTTGTGTGTATCGCGCAGTACGAGTCAGGCTTCAACACGGCCGCTTCGAACAAGAACACCAACGGAAGTAAAGACTACGGCATCTTCCAGATCAACGACATGTACTGGTGTATTGGTGGGATTAAAACTACCTCCAATTACTGCAAGCTCCAGTGTTCAAGTAAGGGAGAGGGAGAGAGAGAGAGAGAGAGAGAGAGAGAGAGAGAGAGAGAGAGAGAGAGAGAGAGAGAGAGAGAGAGAGAGAGAGAGAGAGAGAGAGAGAGAGACAGAGAGAGAGAGAGAGACCGCGAGAGAGAGAGAGACCGCGAGAGAGAGAGAAGAGAGAGAGAGAAGAGAGAGAGAGAGAGAGAAACTAAGAGACTGAGACTGTGAATGACTTACAGACAACCATTATGACTGGCAGATGAATTTGTAGGACTGACAGGTGACCTTATATCACTGAGAGGTAACCTGGTATTTGACCTAGTTAATGACCTTGTATGTGTGTGTTTCAGACCTCCTGAACAGCAACATTGGTGATGACGTTGCGTGCGCTAAAACAATCTACAATCGGCAGGGATTCAAAGCCTGGTGAGTAGACAGTGTTTGTGATCACTTCATCACTTTTATAACCTTGGTCACTCAAGGATTCGGTAAGGATTGGGGAGAGAGTGATGGAATTTAGAAATAAAAGATGAGGATAGATATTCTGTGGGTTGTAAAATAGTGGCTGGTCCACTTTGGGTCTGTAACGGTTGTGTTGTTGTGGTGGATGTGTGGCTGAGTACATCACCCATGCCGACTGGTGGTGGATGTGTGGCTGAGTACATCACCCATGCCGGCTGGTGGTGGATGTGTGGCTGAGTACATCACCCATGCCGGCTGGTGGTGGATGTGTGGCTGAGTACATCACCCATGCCGGCTGGTAGTGGATGTGTGGCTGAGTACATCACCCATGCCGGCTGGTGGTGGATGTGTGGCTGAGTACATCACCCATGCCGGCTGGTGGTGGATGTGTGGCTGAGTACATCACCCATGCCGGCTGGTGGTGGATGTGTGGCTGAGTACATCACCCATGCCGGCTGGTGGTGGATGTGTGGCTGAGTACATCACCCATGCCGGCTGGTGGTGGATGTCAGTGTTGGGCTGGTCCCGTTGTTCTGGCTTCTTGAGGCGCAGATTTTGTTCATTGTGATCTCACCGAACTTCAAGTATTCTGCCCAGCTTACTTGTCTCGCAGGAGGTCCTTGTACACACACACACACACACACACACACACACACACACACGCACACGCACACGCACGCACGCACGCACACGCACACACACACACACACACACACACACACACACACACACACGCACACGCACACGCACACGCACACGCACACGCACACGCACACGCACACACACACACACACACACTAGGCAGAAAGAGAAGGGTGGGCCAACTGCATTTTCCTGGACTGCCAGAAAGCCTTTGAAACCGTACCCCATAAAAGGCTGTTAAAAAAGGTTCGGGCAACAGGCAGGAGTAAAAGGGAAGGTGCTCCAGTGGATAAGGGAGTACTTAAGAAACAGGAAACAGCGAGTAACGGTGAGGGGGGAGACATCAGAGTGGCGAGATGTCACCAGCGGAGTCCCACAGGGCTCAGTACTTGGCCCCATCCTGTTTCTAATATATGTAAACAATCTTCCGGAGGGTATAGACTCGTTCCTCTCAATGTTTGTTGATGATGCAAAAATTATGAGAAGAATCAAGACGGATGAAGATAGACAGAGACTACAGGATGACCTGGACAAACTGGAGAAATAGTCTAAAAAATGGCTGCTAAAGTTCAATTCAGGAAAGTGTAAGGTAATGAAATTAGGCGAAGGGAGCAGGAGGCTGAACACAAGGTATCATCTGGAAGGTGAAATCCTGCTAGAGTCAAATAGAGAATGATCTGGGAGTTGATATCACACCGAACCTGTCCCCAGAGGCCCACATCAAAAGAATATCATGAGCGGCATATGCTAGACTGGCCAACATAAGAACTGCCTTTAGAAACATGTCTAAGGAATCGTTCAGGACCCTGTATATCACTTATGTAAGACCAATCCTGGAGTATGCAGCCCCAACCTGGAGTCCATACCTAGTTAATCACAAGACAAAGTTAGAGAAGATTCAGCGGTATGCCACCAGGCTCGTCCCGGAACCGAGAGGAATGAGCTACGAGGAAAGGCTAAAAGAGCTGAACCTCACATCCCTGGAAAACAGAAGAGTAAGGGGAGACATGATAACCACCTACAAAATTCTCAGGGGGAATTGAGAGGGTGGACAAAGACAAACTCTTCAGCACGGGTTGGACACGAACAAGGGGACACAGGTGGAAACTTAGTACCCAGATGAGCCACAGAGACGTTAGAAAGAATTTTTTCAGTGTCAAAGTAGTCAATAAATGGAATGCACTAGGAAGTGATGTGGTGGAAGCTGACTCCATACACAGTTTCAAATGTAGATATGATAGATTCAGATTCAGATTCAGATTCAGATGTTTATTCAGGTAAGGTATATACATACAAGTGATGTTACATTAATGGATTGATATATAGATAGAGCTAGTACATACAATGCCTAAAGCCACTATTACGCAATGCGTTTCGGGCAAGAAAAACATTAATATCTAGAACTTAATACTAATTGAGCATAAAGAATAAAAGGTGTTGAGAACAAATACAAATAAAGATAAAAAAAAGGGGGAACATGACTGAAAAAGCAGCACAAATACAATAGGTTGACAAACAGTGTTGATTAAAAAAAAAAAAAAAAAAAAAAGAAAATAACAGACATGGGTTGACAATAGAGGAGTGAGGTAGATTACAGGGAATTTATTAGGTAGTGTTTAGTTTTTATCTTAAACTGGTTGAGAGAGGTACAGTCTTTAACATGGTTGGGAAGGTCATTCCACATTCTGGGCCCCTTGATTTGTAGAGCATTTCTAGTTTGATTAAGACGTACTCTAGGAATATCAAAACTGTATTTATTTCTGGTGTGGTGCTCATGGGTTCTGTTACAACCTTCTATGAAGCTTTTAAGATCAGGATTGGCATTATAGTTTAGCGTTTTATATATGTATAATACACATGAGAGAATGTGCAGTGACTTAATATCTAACATATTAAGAGATTTGAGTAGGGGTACCGAGTGATGTCTGGGGCCAGAGTTGGATATTGTTCTAATAGCGGTTTTGTGTTGGGTAATTAGAGGACGTAAGTGATTTTGGGTAGTAGAACCCCAAGCACAAATACCATAGTTGAGATAAGGATAGATAAGGGAGTAATAGAGAGTCACCAGGGCAGGGCGTGGTACATAATATCTGATCTTAGAAAGAATGCCCACAGTTTTTGAAACTTTTTTTGATATATTTAGAATGTGTCCCTGGAAATTCAGCTTGTGGTCAATGAGAATGCCAAGGAATTTGCCATCTAATTTGTTACAAATTTGGGTATTGTTTATTTTGAGATTTATAAGACTAGAGGATTTATTGCCAAACAGAATATAGAAGGTTTTGTCAATGTTAAGGGTGAGTTTGTTGGCAGTTAGCCAAAGATGGACTTTATTTAGCTCAGTATTTACTGTGGCATTTAGAGCAAGAGGGTCAGGACTGGAGTAAATGAAGGTTGTGTCGTCAGCAAATAGAATTGGTTTGAGGTGTTGGGAGGCATTTGGAAGGTCATTAATGTAGATGAGAAAGAGGAGAGGGCCAAGTATGCTGCCCTGAGGAACACCAATGTTGATGGGTAGGGTGGGAGAAATTGTATTATTCACAGAAACATATTGGAGCCTGTCAGTAAGGTAGGACTCGAGGTATTGTAGGGAGTGTCCTCTGACTCCATAATGATGTAATTTAAGAAGAAGGTTATGGTGGTTGACAGTATCAAAAGCTTTACGCAGGTCCACAAATAACCCAACAGGGAACTCCTTTTTATCAAGAGCTGTATGAATCGAGTTAAGCATACTAATAAGTGCATCGTTAGTGCTTTTTTTGGGTCTGAAGCCATATTGGCAAGGGCTAAGTATATTGAGTTTGGCTAGATATGAGTAAAGCTGCTTGTATATAAGTTTTTCAAAAATTTTTGACAAGTTTGGCAGGATTGATATAGGTCTGTAGTTGTTAACATCTGTGGGGTCACCACATTTGTGGACAGGCGTTACTCTCGCTTTTTTTAGAATATCTGGAAAGGTTTGGAGTTCAAGTGACTTGTTGAAGAGCAAAGCAATAGCAGGGGCTAAAGATCTGGAGGCTTTTTTGTAAATTAAAGTTGGTATCTCCTCAAGGGCACCAGACTTGGTTTTAAGGGAAAGGATTATCTCATTGACGTCAGTGGAGTTAATAGGCTTTAGGTACAGAGACTATGGATAGTTACCTGTAAGATAGTCCTTAATGTCAGTACTGGAGCCCAGTAGGCTCAGGATTCTGTACACCAGTTGAGAGGCGGGACCAAAGAGCCAAAGCTCAACTCCCGCAAGCACAATTAGGTGAGTTCATACACACACACACACACACACACACACACACACATATATATATATATATATATATATATATATATATATATATATATATATATATATATATATATATATATATATATATATTAATATATATATATATATATATATATATATATACAATTTTCATATGATATATGAAATATATAATATGAATATATATCATATATATGTCATTTTATCAATACTTTTCCTCAGCTTCTCTTCTCACACTAACATACTCGTTCTCAAAGCTCGTTGCACTGTGATGACTCATTCCCAAGGGTGCTTCCATCTTGACTTCCCTTATATCCGACTCATTTAGGGTAAATATCAGATCAAGCAAGGCTGGATCATCTTCCCCTCTCATTCTTGTCGGTCCCTTAATGTGTTGGCTTAGAATATTTTTAGATATTTTAGAATAGATATTTTTAATCAGAGTCCAGATAGTTGTGGTTTGATTATATGGTGTTGTGATGTGCGTTTGTTTTGTTGTAGTGTTGTGGGGTATTGGTGGTGTTGTTCAGGTGTTGTGTGGTATACCTCTTGTTCAGGTATATTGTGTGGTATTACTACAACACAAGTTTTGTGTTGTAGTATTGAGGGCTGTGAAGGACATATATGATGATTTCAGTGTAGTTGAGTGTCTGTAACGCTGAAGTGCAGTGCTGTACCTGGTGACCTGACAATGGGTACATAATGGCTAGTTTAATGTGGCGGAGTAGTGGTGATGGGGAGGGATGGGCATCAGGGTGGGATGGGGGTTTTCATGCTGTTGTAAGCTATGGGTGTCCCATTTCCTCTGTGGCGTCCTTCCGCCCATTTGGGATGTGGTTTCATCAGTGAAATTGTTGTCCGGTGTTTACATTGTGGATGGCTTGATAATAGTTGGCTTCAAATGGTTAAATATTGGCTAGTGTTATTTATGCAAGTTGTGTTCTACAACATTTCGTTCAGTGTTATGTATTTTGTGTTTTTATATGCAATTGTGAAGTGACATTCTGCTGCTATACACACACACACACACACACACACACACACATACACACACATATATCGGAAGGAAGTTAGGAAGTTTTCTTTTAGCGTGAGAGTAGTGGGGAAATGGAATGCACTTCAGGAACAGGTTGTGGAAGCAAATACTATTCATAATTTTAAAACCAGGTATGATAGGGAAATGGGACAGGAGTCATTGCTGTAAACAACCGATGCTCGAAAGGCGGGATCCAAGAGTCAATGCTCGATCCTGCAAGCACATATAGGTGAGTACATATAGGTGAGTACACACACACACACACACACACACACACACACACACACACACACACACACACACACACACACACACACACACACACAGAAACTAAAATAAATGGCATGATCTCGGATGCAATCTTTCCAGAGGGGTACCAGGTGATAAGAAAAGAGAGAACACAGAGACAGGGAGGGGGAGTGGCACTCCTAATAAAGCAGAAATGGAAGTGTGAAGACCTGGGAAATTGAGTTACCAATGAGAGCACAAGCTCCATACATGGAACTCTGACAGCAGATTGCAGGAGGATTGCGATGTTGGTAATCTACAATCCCCCACCAAACAGTAGAAGACCCAGGCAGGAGTATGATGACAACAACAGGGCATGCATAGATGAACTGCAGAAGGCAGCAACATTAGCTCACAGAATGAGAGCGAAGCTGCTGGTCATGGGGGACCTAAATCATGGAGAGATAAATTGGGAATCAAGGAATCCCCATGGAGGGAACGAAACGTGGGGAGCAAAATTAGTAGATGTTATAGACAGGAATTTCCTAGCACAACATGTGAAGGAAGACACAAGGGAAAGAGGAGGTGATGCACCGAGCCTATTGAACCTGATTTTCACCCAGAACGTAGAAGACATCGAGAATTTGGAGCATGAAATACCTCTAGGGGCCAGTGACCATTGTGTCCTGGTCTTTGACTACATGATGGAATTCAAACTTGTGACCAAGGGACAAGAGGTCTGGGAAAGGAGAGTTGACTACAGAAAAGGGGACTAAAGGAGGATAAGGGACTATTTGGGAGAAGTGCAGTGGGAGGAAGTAATTAGAGGAAAAACAGTCCAAGATATGATGGACCTAGTCATACAGAAATGCCAGGAGGCCGAAGAGAGATTTATACCAACAGTAAAGGGAAACAATAAGAGGGAATATAATGACCCATGGTTTAATAGACAGTGTCAGGAAGCAAAAATGGCCAGCAGGCGGGAGTGGAGGAAATACAGAAGACAAAGGACAGAGGGCAACAGGATCAGATGCAACAGAGCTAGGAACGATTACATTAACATAAGACGAACATCGTAAAGGAACTATGAGAACGATATTGCAATCAAAGCGAAAAAGCAACCTAAATTACTACACAGCCAAGAAGATTCCTTCTTTATAAGAAGAAAAATGTCGGTGAACGACCAAGTGACAAGACTAAGGAAAACAGAGGGGGCATATACTGAAAGTGACAAGGAAATCGGCGAGGCACTGAATGTCAGTCTCCACGGAGTGTTCACAACCGAGCCTGAGCAGCTCCCATTGTTAGAAGAGATTACCCTAGATGAAAGACTATCAGATATAGAGGTGACAGCAGAGGAGGTAATGAAACAGTTAACAACACTGGATGCAACTAAAGCGGTTGGAAAAGACAAAGTATCACCGTGGATACTAAAAGAGGCAGCGCAGGCCCTCAGAGTGCCTCTGGCAAGGATCTTTAATGAATCACTTATATCGGGAGAACTGCCCAATTGCTGGAAGAGGGCAAAAGTTGTACCGATTTTCAAGAAAGGCGATAGGGAGGAGGCACTTAACTATAGACCTGTATCACTGACAAGCATCCCCTGTAAAATACTTGAAAGAATAATTAGGCTACGATTAGTTGCACACCTGGAGAACGTTGGGTTTGTGAACAAACATCAACATGGATTCTGGAAAGGGAGATCGTGCCTAACAAATCTTTTGGAATTCTATGATAAAATAACGATGATAAGACAGGACAGAGAAGGCTGGGCAGACTGCGTATTTCTGTACTGCCAAAAAGCCTTTGATACAGTACCGCACAAGAGACTGCTGTTCAAACTCGAGAGGCAGGCGGGAGTGGGACGAAAGGCCCTAGCATGGATAAGGAACTACGTAACGGGAAGGAGCCAAAGAGTTACGGTAAGGGGCGAGAAGTCGGTCTGGTGAACAGTAACGAGTGGAGTACCTCAAGGATCGGTGCTGGGACCAATTCTATTTCTAATATATGTTAACGACATGTTTACAGGACTACAGTCCTACGTGCTGATGTTCACGGATGACGCAAAGTTGATGAGAAGAGTTGCGACAGATGAGAATTGCAGGATTCTCCGAGAGGACCTGAATAGGTTGCAGAGATTGTCAGAGAAATGGCTACTGGAGTTCAACACGAGCAAATGTAAAGTTATGAAAATGGGACTAGGTGATAGGAGACCAAAGGGACAGTCCAAAATGAAGGGGAACTGCCTACCTGTGACGACGTGAGAAAAGACCTGGGAGTGGACGTAACACCTAATCTATCTCCTGAGGCACATATAAATAAGATAACGACAGCAGTGTACTCTACTCTGGCAAAAGTTGGAACATCATTCAGAAACCTAAGTAAGGAGGCATTCAGGGCGCTTTACACTGCCTACGTGAGGCCAGTCTTAGAGTATGCCGCCTCATCATGGAGTCCCCATCTGAAGAAGCATATAAGGAAACGGGAAAATGTTCAGAAGTTTGCAACGCGACTCGTCCTAGAGTTACAAGGGATGGGGTATGAGAAGCGCCTGAAGGAACTGTGTCTTACGACACTAGAAAAAAGAAGGGAGAGGGGGGATATGATAGGAACATATAAAATACTCAGGGGGATTGACAGTGAACATAGATGAAATGTTCACATGGAATAGTAACAGAACGAAGGGACATGGGTGGAAGCTAGAAACTCAGATGAGTCACAGAGATGTTAGGCAGTTTTCTTTTAGCGTGAGAGTAGTGGGGAAATGGAATGCACTTCAGGAACAGGTTGTGGAAGCAAACACTATTCATAATTTTAAAACTAGGTACGATAGGGAAATATGACCGGAGTCATTGCTGTAAACAACCGATGCTCGAAAGGCGGGATCCAAGAGTCAATGCTCGATCCTGCAGACACAAATAGGTGAGTACAAATTAGTGAGTACACACACACTCACAGGGAAGTCTAGTAGCTGAGCGGACAGCGCGCAGGACTCGTAATTCTGTGGCCCGGGTTCAATTCCCGGACCAGGAAGAAACAAATGAGCAAAGTTTCTTTCACCCTGAATGCCCCTGTTACCTAGCAGTAAATAGGTACCTGGGTGTTAGACACCTGTTACAGGCTGCTTCCTGTGTGTGGGAGGGGGGGGCGAAAGTTAGCAGGTAGTAACAGTTGATTGATTGACAGTTGAGGGGCAGGCCGAAAGAGCAGAGCTCAACCCTCGCAAGTGTAATACAGGGGGGGGGGGTTATCGTTCTCTCTCTCTCTCCTTTTCACCCTTTACCTCTACCCGTATTCTGATTTATTCTCTCTTCAATCAAAGGGGCCCCAGAGCTACTACTCTAGCCGAATCCCACGCCTCGTGGTATTAAGCCGTTTTGACTGGCTAAGATTCTACAGCCTATATGCCATGGAACCAGACCCCTAGCAAACTCTACAATCTCCTTACGCCGCCACCACCAGACCATTAAGACTGAGAGCAATAACCGAGGTCTGGACCGATTATGCTCTCAATAAACCTTGGGGCTTGATCCCCAGTTAGTTGGACTAGGAGGGATGAATCCACGTTAAGTGTGGGTAATATTAACAAACAAAGGGATAACTGAACTCTTAATCTGTGTTAGGCTTTGCGGCCCAACCAAAACTCGGCCTCGTGGAAACCACGTGTCAAGGACAATGAACAATAAAACATGAAATGGAAATAATAAAAATGCAATTTACTAACTAAATAATTTATTCAAAATCTAAAACAAAATCTAAATAAAGCACTCCCTATCATTAACACTCCCTGACTTAAATCATTAAATTAACTAATTTCCTATACCAAACTATAGCAACTATACCTCTTATGGCGACCAGCTGATGTAGTGCTGGTCTTGGGGAGAGGTGGAGAGTGGGTCACCTTCCCGAGTCATTGACCTTGTCCACACTGAGCCTACCTCGAACTGCTCAACACGGAAGCCAGATGGGTATTCCTACACCTGGCTTACTAAGTTACTAGCTGGATTTAAGTTGAACAACTAATCTCTGGTGTATGGAACGACCCAGATGGCTGAACTCTTTTAAACTGAAGGTAATTGCACAGGCATCTTAGGGAAGAGCTATTTCCAATTACAAAATGGCTATTTGACCTTTGAGAATTACTAAAATATGGAAGGCTTTGGTGACCCAAGACCTAAGGTCGCCCAAATCATTCCACGTCCAGGACTAGTCCCACTAGTGACGTCACTGATGGTGACTTGCTAAAGTATTCTGCCAATTTAGGATACTCTTGATCCTTTAAACAGGAATACTATTGAATTCAATTTGAATGAAGACTAATTT
>NC_091228.1:1683410-1830910 GCF_040958095.1 Procambarus clarkii
CTAGCGACAAAAATCGCGTTGTTTTTGGCCGGTAGTGGCGAAAATCGCGCTATTTTTTCCCGCCAGCTGCAAAAATCGCATAGTTTCTGGCCGCTAGCGGCGAAAATCGCGCGATTTTTGGCCGCTAGCGGCGAAATTTGCACGATTTTTGGCCACTAGCGTTGAAAATCGCCCCATTTTTGGCAGCTAGCGGCGAAAATAGCCCCTTTTTTAGCCGCTAGCGGCGAAAATCGGTCGATTTTTGGTAGGTAGCGACGAAATTCGCGTGATTTTTGCCCGCCAGCTGCGAAAATCGCATGGTTTCTGGCCTCTAGCGTCGAAAATAGCGCGGTTTTCGGCCATTACCGGCAAAAATCGCCCGATTTTTGGCCGCTAGCGGCGAAAATCACGCGGTTTTTGGCCGGTAGCGGCGAAAATCACGCGATTTTTGCCCGCCAGCTGCGAGAATCGCATGGTTTTTGGCCGCTAGCGGCGAAAGTCGCGCGGTTTTTGGCAGGTAGCGGCGAAAATCGCGCTATTTTTGTCCCCCAGCTGCAAAAATCGCATAGTTTCTGGCCGCTAGCGGCGAAAATTGCGCGATTTTTGGCCGCTAGCGGCGAAAATCGCCCCATTTTTGGCCGCTAGCGGCGAAAATAGCCCCTTTTTTTGCCGCTAGCGGCGAAAATCGCGCGATTTTTGGCAGGTAGCGGCGAAATTCGCGCGATTTTTGGCCGCCAGCTGCAAAAATCGCATGGTTTCTGGCCGCTAGCGTCGAAAATAGCGCGGTTTTCGGCCGTTAGCGGCAAAAATCGCCCGATTTTTGGCCGGTAGCGGCGAAAATCGCGCTATTTTTGGCCGGTAGCGGCGAAAATTGCGATTTTTGCCCGCCAGCTGCAAAAATAGCATAGTTTCTTGCCGCTAGCGGCGAAAATCGCGCGATTTTTGGCCGCTAGTGGCGAAATTTGCACGATTTTTGGCCGCTAACGGCGAAAATCGTCCCATTTTTGGCCGCTAGCGGCGAAAATAGCCCCTTTTTTGGCCGCTAGCGGCGAAAATCGAGCGATTTTTGGCAGGTGGCGGCGAAATTCGCGCAATTTTTGGCCGCTAGCGGCGAAATTTGCACGATTTTTGGCCGCTAACGGCGAAAATCGCCCCATTTTTGGCCGCTAGCGGCGAAAATAGACCCTTTTTTGGCAGGTAGCGGCGAAATTCGCGCGATTTTTGCCCGCCAGCTGCAAAAATTGCATGGTTTCTGGCCGCTAGCGTCAAAAATAGCACGGTTTTCGGCCGTTAGCGACGAAAATCGCCCCATTTTTGGCCGCTAGCGGCGAAAATATCGCCTTTTTTGGCCGGTAGCGGCCTAAATCGCGCGATTTTTGCCCACCAGCTGTGAAAATCGCACGGTTTTTGGCCGCTAGCGGCGAAAATCACGCGGTTTTTGGCCGGTAGCGGCAAAAATCGCCCGATTTTTGGCCTCTAGCGGCGAAATCCGCACGGTTTTTGGCTGCTAGCGGCGAAAATCGCGCTATTTTTGGCCGGTAGCGGCGAAAATCGCGATTTTTGCCCGCCAACTGCGAAAATCGCATAGTTTTTGGCCGCTAGCGGCGACAATCGCGCGGTTTTTGGCTGGTAGCGGCGAAAATCCCGCTATTTTTGCTCGCCAGCTGCAAAAATCGCATAGTTACTGGCCGGTAGCGGCGAAAATCGCGCGATTTTTGGCCACTAGCGGCGAAATTCGCACGATTTTTGGCCGCTTGCGGCGAAATTTGAACGATTTTTGCCCACTAGCTGTGAAAATCGCAAGATTTTTGGCCGCTAGCGGCGAAAATCACGCGGTTTTTGGCCGGTAGGGGCGAAAATCACGCGATTTTTGCCCGCCACCTGCGAGAATCGCATGGTTTTTGGCCGCTAGCGGCGAAAATCGCGCGGTTTTTGGCAGGTAGCGGCGAAAATCGCGCTATTTTCGCCCGCCAGCTGCAAAAATCGCATAGTTTCTGACCGCTAGGGGCGAAAATCACGCGATTTTTGGCCGCTAGCGGCGAAATTTGCACGATTTTTGGCCGCTAACGGCGAAAATCGCCCCATTTTTGGCCGCTAGCGGCGAAAATAGCCCCTTTTTTGGCCGCTAGCGGCGAAAATCGCGCGATTTTTGGCAGGTGGCGGGGAAATTCGCCCAATTTTTGGACGCTAGCGGCGAAATTTGCACGATTTTTGGCCGCTAACGGCGAAAATCGCCCCATTTTTGGCCGCTAGCGGCGAAAATAGCCCCTTTTTTGGCCGCTAGCGTTAAAATCGCGCGATTTTTGGCAGGTAGCGGCGAAATTCGCGCGATTTTTGCCCGCCAGCTGCAAAAATCGCATGGTTTCTGGCCGCTAGCGTCAAAAATAGCACGGTTTTCGGCCGTTAGCGGCGAAAATCGCCCCATTTTTGGCCGCTAGCGGCGAAAATATCGCCTTTTTTGGCCGGTAGCGGCCTAAATCGCGCGATTTTTGCCCGCCAGCTGTGAAAATCGCACGGTTTTTGGCCGCTAGCGGCAAAAATCACGCGGTTTTTGGCCGGTAGCGGCAAAAATCGCCCGATTTTTGGCCTCTAGCGGCGAAAATCGCACGGTTTTTGGCTGCTAGCGGCGAAAATCGCGCTATTTTTGGCCGATAGCAGCTAAATTCGCGATTTTTGCCCGCCAGCTGCGAAAATCGCATGGTTTTTGGCCGCTAGCGGCGAAAATCGCGCGGTTTTTGGCCGGTAGCCGCGAAAATCGCTCTTTTTTTGCCCGCCAGCTGCAAAAATCGCACAGTTTCTGACCGCTAGGGGCGAAAATCGCGCGATTTTTGGCCGCTAGCGGCGAAATTCACACGATTTTTGGCCGCTAGCGGCGAAATTTTCACGATTTTTGGCCGCTAGCGTTGAAAATCGCCCCATATTTGGCCGCTAGCGGCGAAAATAGCCCCTTTTTTGGCCGCTAGCGGCGAAAATCGGTCGATTTTTGCCCGCCAGCGGCAAAAATCGCATGGTTTCTGGCCGCTAGAGTCGAAAATAGCGCGGTTTTCGGCCATTAGCGGCAAAAATCGCGCTATTTTTGGCCGGTATCGGCGAAAATCGCGATTTTTAACCGCCAGCTGCGAAAATCGCATGGTCTTTGGCCGCTAGCGGCGAAAATCGCGCGGTTTTTGGCTGGTAGCGGCGAAAATCGCGCTATTTTTGCTCGCCAGCTGCAAAAATCGCATAGTTACTGGCTTGTAGCGGCGAAAATCGCGCGATTTTTGGCCACTAGCGGAAAAATTCGCACGATTTTTGGCCGCTTGCGGCGAAATTTGAACGATTTTTGCCCGCTAGCGGCGAAAATCGCCCCATTTTTGGCCGCTAGCGGCGAAAATAGCCCCTTTTTTTGCCGCTAGCGGCGAAAATCGCGCGATTTTTGGCAGGTAGCGGCGAAATTCGCGCGATTTTTGGCCGCCAGCTGCAAAAATCGCATGGTTTCTGGCCGCTAGCGTCGAAAATAGCGCGGTTTTCGGCCGTTAGCGGCAAAAATCGCCCGATTTTTGGC
The DNA here is from genome assembly GCF_040958095.1 of Procambarus clarkii. Lineage (NCBI taxonomy): Eukaryota > Metazoa > Arthropoda > Malacostraca > Decapoda > Cambaridae > Procambarus > Procambarus clarkii. The sequence continues at coordinate 1,686,934 of NC_091228.1, forward strand.
CGGTAGCGGCGAAAATTGCGATTTTTGCCCGCCAGCTGCGAAAATCGCATGGTTTTTGGCCGCTAGCGACAAAAATCGCGTTGTTTTTGACCGGTAGTGGCGAAAATCGCGCTATTTTTGCCCGCCAGCTGCAAAAATCGCATAGTTTCTGGCCGCTAGCGGCGAAAATCGCGCGATTTTTGGCCGCTAGCGGCGAAATTCGCACGATTTTTGGCCGCTAGCGGCGAAATTTGCACGATTTTTGGCCACTAGCGTTTAAAATCGCCCCATTTTTGGCAGCTAGCGGCGAAAATAGCCCCTTTTTTAGCCGCTAGCGGCGAAAATCGGTCGATTTTTGGTAGGTAGCGGCGAAATTCGCGTGATTTTTGCCCGTCAGCTGCGAAAATCGCATGGTTTCTGGCCTCTAGCGTCGAAAATAGCGCGGTTTTCGGCCATTACCGGCAAAAATCGCCCGATTTTTGGCCGCTAGCGGCGAAAATCACGCGTTTTTTGGACGGTAGCGGCGAAAATCACGCGATTTTTGCCCGCCAGCTGCGAGAATCGCATGGTTTTTGGCCGCTAGCGGCGAAAGTCGCGTGGTTTTTGGCAGGTAGCGGCGAAAATCGCGCTATTTTTGCCCGCCAGCTGCAAAAATCGCATAGTTTCTGGCCGCTAGCGGCGAAAATTGCGCGATTTTTGGCCGCTAGCGGCGAAAATCGCCCCATTTTTGGCCGCTAGCGGCGAAAATAGCCCCTCTTTTCGTCGCTAGCGGCGAAAATCGCGCGATTTTTGGCAGGTAGCGGCGAAATTCGCGCGATTTTTGGCCGCCAGCTGCAAAAATCGCATGGTTTCTAGCCGCTAGCGTCGAAAATAGCGCGGTTTTCGGCCGTTAGCGGCAAAAATCGCCCGATTTTTGGCCGGTAGCGGCGAAAATCGCGCTATTTTTGGCCGGTAGCGGCGAAAATTGCGATTTTTGCCCGCCAGCTGCGAAAATCGCATGGTTTTTGGCCGCTAGCGACAAAAATCGCGTTGTTTTTGGCCGGTAGTGGCGAAAATCGCGCTATTTTTGCCCGCCAGCTGCAAAAATCGCATAGTTTCTGGCCGCTAGCGACGAAAATCGCGCGATTTTTGGCCGCTAGCAGCGAAATTTGCACAATTTTTGGCCGCTAACGGCGACAATCGTCCCATTTTTGGCCGCTAGCGGCGAAAATAGCCCCTTTTTTGGCCGCTAGCGGCGAAAATCGAGCGATTTTTGGCAGGTGGCGGCGAAATTCGCGCAATTTTTGGCCGCTAGCGGCGAAATTTGCACGATTTTTGGCCGCTAACGGCGAAAATCGCCCCATTTTTGGCCGCTAGCGGCGAAAATAGACCCTTTTTTGGCAGGTAGCGGCGAAATTCGCGCGATTTTTGCCCGCCAGCTGCAAAAATTGCATGGTTTCTGGCCGCTAGCGTCAAAAATAGCACGGTTTTCGGCCGTTAGCGACGAAAATCGCCCCATTTTTGTCCGCTAGCGGCAAAAATATCGCCTTTTTTGGCCGGTAGCGGCCTAAATCGCGCGATTTTTCCCGCCAGCTGTGAAATCGCACGGTTTTTGGCCGCTAGCGGCGAAAATCGCGCTATTTTTGACTGGTACCGGCGAAAATCGCGCTATTTTTGCTCGCCAGCTGCAAAAATCGCATAGTTACTGGACGGTAGCGGCGAAAATCGCGCGATTTTTGGCCACTAGCGGCGAAATTCGCACGATTTTTGGCCGCTTGCGGCGAAATTTGAACGATTTTTGCCCGCTAGTGGCGAAAATCACGCGGTTTTTGGCCGGTAGCGGCAAAAATCGCCCGATTTTTGGCCTCTAGCGGCGAAAATCGCACGGTTTTTGGCTGCTAGCGGCGAATATCGCGCTATTTTTGGCCGGTAGCGGCGAAAATCGCGATTTTTGCCCGCCAGCTGCGAAAATCGCATGGTTTTTGGCAGCTAGCGGCGAAAATCGCGCGGTTTTTGGCCGGTAGCGGCGAAAATCGCGCTATTTTTGCCCGCCAGCTGCAAAAATCGCATAGTTTCTGACCGCTAGGGGCGAAAATCGCGCGATTTTTGGCCGCTAGCGGCGAAATTCGCACGATTTTTGGCCGCTAACGGCGAAATTTGCACGATTTTTGGCCGCTAGCGTTGAAAATCGCCCCATTTTTGGCCGCTAGCGGCGAAAATAGCCCCTTTTTTGTCCGCTAGCGGCGAAAATCGGTCGATTTTTGGTAGATAGCGGCGAAATTCGCGCGATTTTTGCCCGCCAGCGGCAAAAATTGCATGGTTTCTGGCCGCTAGCGTCGAAAATAGCGCGGTTTTCGGCCATTACCGGCAAAAATCGCCCGATTTTTGGCCTCTAGCGGCGATAATCGCACGGTTTTTGGCAGCTAGCGGCGAAAATCGCAAGATTCTTGGCCGCTAGCGGCGAAATTTGAACGATTTTTGGCCGCTAGCGACGAAAATCGCTCGGTTTTTGGCCGCTAGCGGCGAAAATCGCGCTATTTTTGGCCGGTAGCGGCGAAAATCGCGATTTTTTGCCCGCTAGCTGTGAAAATCGCACGATTTTTGGCCGCTAGCGGCGAAAATCACGCGGTTTTTGGCCGGTTGCTGCGAAAATCACAATTTTTGCCCGCCAGCTGCGAGAATCGCATGGTTTTTGGCCGCTAGCGGCGAAAATCGCGCGGTTTTTGGCAGGTAGCGGCGAAAATCGCGCTATTTTTGCCCGCCAGCTGCAAAAATCGCATAGTTTCCTACCGCTAGTGGCGAAAATCGCGCGATTTTTGGCCACTAGCGGCGAAATTTGCACGATTTTTGGCCGCTAACGGCGAAAATCGTCCCATTTTTGGCCGCTAGCGGCGAAAATAGCCCCTTTTTTGGCCGCTAGCGGCGAAAATCGAGCGATTTTTGGCAGGTGCGGCGAAATTCGCGCAATTTTTGGCCGCTAGCGGCGAAATTTGCACGATTTTTGGCCGCTAACGGCGAAAATCGCCCAATTTTTGGCCGCTAGCGGCGAAAATAGCCCCTTTTTTGGCCGCTAGCGGCGAAAATCGCGCGATTTTTGGCAGGTAGCGGCGAAATTCGCGCGATTTTTGCCAGCCAGCTGCAAAAATTGCATGGTTTCTGGCCGCTAGCGTCAAAAATAGCACGGTTTTCGGCCGTTAGCGACGAAAATCGCCCCATTTTTGGCCGCTAGCGGCGAAAATATCGCCTTTTTTGGCCGGTAGCGGCCTAAATCGCGCGATTTTTGCCCGCCAGCTCTGAAAATCGCACGGTTTTTGGCCGCTAGCGGCGAAAATCACGCGGTTTATGGCCGGTAGCGGCAAAAATCGACCGATTTTTGGCCTCTAGCGGCGAAAATCGCACGGTTTTTGGCTGCTAGCGGCGAAAATCGCGCTATTTTTGGCCGATAGCAGGCTAAACTTCGCGATTTTTGCCTGCCAGCTGCGAATCGCATGTTTGGCCGCTAGCGGCGAAAATCGCGCGGTTTTTGGCCGGTAGCCGCGAAAATCGCTCTTTTTTTGCCCGCCAGCTGCAAAAATCGCACAGTTTCTGACCGCTAGGGGCGAAAATCGCGCGATTTTTGGCCGCTAGCGGCGAAATTCACACGATTTTTGGCCGCTAGCGGCGAAATTTTCACGATTTTTGGCCGCTAGCGTTGAAAATCGCCCCATATTTGGCCGCTTGCGGCGAAAATAGCCCCTTTTTTGGCCGCTAGCGGCGAAAATCGGTCGATTTTTGCCCGCCAGCGGCAAAAATCGCATGGTTTCTGGCCGCTAGAGTCGAAAATAGCGCGGTTTTCGGCCATTAGCGGCAAAAATCGCGCTATTTTTGGCCGGTAGCGGCGAAAATCGCGATTTTTAACCGCCAGCTGCGAAAATCGCATGGTCTTTGGCCGCTAGCGGCGAAAATCGCGCGGTTTTTGGCTGGTAGCGGCGAAAATCGCGCTATTTTTGCTCGCCAGCTGCAAAAATCGCATAGTTACTGGCTTGTAGCGGCGAAAATCGCGCGATTTTTGGCCACTAGCGGAAAAATTCGCACGATTTTTGGCCGCTTGCGGCGAAATTTGAACGATTTTTGCCCGCTAGCTGTGAAAATCGCACGATTTTTGGCCGCTAGCGGCGAAAATCATGCGGTTTTTGGCCGGTAGGGGCGAAAATCACGTGATTTTTGCCCGCCAGCTGCGAGAATCGCATGGTTTTTGGCCGCTAGCGGCGAAAGTCGCGCGGTTTTTGGCAGGTAGCGGCAAAAATCGCGCTATTTTTGCCCGCAAGCTGCAAAAATCGCATAGTTTCTGGCCGCTAGCGGCGAAAATTGCGCGATTTTTGGCCGCTAGCAGCGAAAATCGCCCCATTTTTGGCCGCTAGCGGCGAAAATAGCCCCTTTTTTGGCCGCTAGCGGCGAAAATCGCGCGATTTTTGGCAGGTAGCGGCGAAATTCGCGCGATTTTTGGCCGCCAGCTGCAAAAATCGCATGGTTTCTGGCCGCTAGCGTCGAAAATAGCGCGGTTTTCGGCCGTTAGCGGCAAAAATCGCCCGATTTTTGGCCGGTAGCGGCGAAAATTGCGATTTTTGCCCGCCAGCTGCGAAAATCGCATGGTTTTTGGCCGCTAGCGACAAAAATCGCGTTGTTTTTGACCGGTAGTGGCGAAAATCGCGCTATTTTTGCCCGCCAGCTGTAAAAATCGCATAGTTTCTGGCCGCTAGCGGCGAAAATCGCGCGATTTTTGGCCGCTTGCGGCGAAATTCGCACGATTTTTGGCCGCTAGCGGCGAAATTTGCACGATTTTTGGCCACTAGCGTTTAAAATCGCCCCATTTTTGGCAGCTAGCGGCGAAAATAGCCCCTTTTTTAGCCGCTAGCGGCGAAAATCGGTCGATTTTTGGTAGGTAGCGGCGAAATTCGCGTGATTTTTGCCCGTCAGCTGCGAAAATCGCATGGTGTCTGGCCTCTAGCGTCGAAAATAGCGCGGTTTTCGGCCATTACCGGCAAAAATCGCCCGATTTTTGGCCGCTAGCGGCGAAAATCACGCGGTTTTTTGGCCGGTAGCGGCGAAAATCACGCGATTTTTGCCCGCCAGCTGCGAGAATCGCATGGTTTTTGGCCGCTAGCGGCGAAAGTCGCGTGGTTTTTGGCAGGTAGCGGCGAAAATCGCGCTATTTTTGCCCGCCAGCTGCAAAAATCGCATAGTTTCTGGCCGCTAGCGGCGAAAATTCGCCCCATTCTTGGCCGCTAGCGGCGAAAATAGCCCCTCTTTTCGTCGCTAGCGGCGAAAATCGCGCGATTTTTGGCAGGTAGCGGCGAAATTCGCTCGATTTTTGGCCGCCAGCTGCAAAAATCGCATGGTTTCTAGCCGCTAGCGTCGAAAATAGCGCGGTTTTCGGCCGTTAGCGGCAAAAATCGCCCGATTTTTGGCCGGTAGCGGCGAAAATCGCGCTATTTTTGGCCGGTAGCGGCGAAAATTGCGATTTTTGCCCGCCAGCTGCGAAAATCGCATGGTTTTTGGCCGCTAGCGACAAAAATCGCGTTGTTTTTGGCCGGTAGTGGCGAAAATCGCGCTATTTTTGCCCGCCAGCTGCAAAAATCGCATAGTTTCTGGCCGCTAGCGGCGAAAATCGCGCGATTTTTGGCCGCTAGCAGCGAAATTTGCACAATTTTTGGCCGCTAACGGCGAAAATCGTCCCATTTTTGGCCGCTAGCGGCGAAAATAGCCCCTTTTTTGGCCGCTAGCGGCGAAAATCGAGCGATTTTTGGCAGGTGGCGGCGAAATTCGCGCAATTTTTGGCCGCTAGCGGCGAAATTTGCACGATTTTTGGCCGCTAACGGCGAAAATCGCACCATTTTTGGCCGCTAGCGGCGAAAATAGACCCTTTTTTGGCAGGTAGCGGCGAAATTCGCGCGATTTTTGCCCGCCAGCTGCAAAAATTGCATGGTTTCTGGCCGCTAGCGTCAAAAATAGCACGGTTTTCGGCCGTTAGCGACGAAAATCGCCCCATTTTTGTCCGCTAGCGGCAAAAATATCGCCTTTTTTGGCCGGTAGCGGCCTAAATCGCGCGATTTTTCCCGCCAGCTGTGAAATCGCACGGTTTTTGGCCGCTAGCGGCGAAAATCGCGCTATTTTTGACTGGTACCGGCGATAATCGCGCTATTTTTGCTCGCCAGCTGCAAAAATCGCATAGTTACTGGACGGTAGCGGCGAAAATCGCGCGATTTTTGGCCACTAGCGGCGAAATTCGCACGATTTTTGGCCGCTTGCGGCGAAATTTGAACGATTTTTGCCCGCTAGTGGCGAAAATCACGCGGTTTTTGGCCGGTAGCGGCAAAAATCGCCCGATTTTTGGCCTCTAGCGGCGAAAATCGCACGGTTTTTGGCTGCTAGCGGCGAATATCGCGCTATTTTTGGCCGGTAGCGGCGAAAATCGCGATTTTTGCCCGCCAGCTGCGAAAATCGCATGGTTTTTGGCAGCTAGCGGCGAAAATCGCGCGGTTTTTGGCCGGTAGCGGCGAAAATCGCGCTATTTTTGCCCGCCAGCTGCAAAAATCGCATAGTTTCTGACCGCTAGGGGCGAAAATCGCGCGATTTTTGGCCGCTAGCGGCGAAATTCGCACGATTTTTGGCCGCTAACGGCGAAATTTGCACGATTTTTGGCCGCTAGCGTTGAAAATCGCCCCATTTTTGGCCGCTAGCGGCGAAAATAGCCCCTTTTTTGTCCGCTAGCGGCGAAAATCGGTCGATTTTTGGTAGATAGCGGCGAAATTCGCGCGATTTTTGCCCGCCAGCGGCAAAAATTGCATGGTTTCTGGCCGCTAGCGTCGAAAATAGCGCGGTTTTCGGCCATTACCGGCAAAAATCGCCCGATTTTTGGCCTCTAGCGGCGATAATCGCACGGTTTTTGGCAGCTAGCGGCGAAAATCGCAAGATTCTTGGCCGCTAGCGGCGAAATTTGAACGATTTTTGGCCGCTAGCGACGAAAATCGCTCGGTTTTTGGCCGCTAGCGGCGAAAATCGCGCTATTTTTGGCCGGTAGCGGCGAAAATCGCGATTTTTGCCCGCTAGCTGTGAAAATCGCACGATTTTTGGCCGCTAGCGGCGAAAATCACGCGGTTTTTGGCCGGTTGCTGCGAAAATCACAATTTTTGCCCGCCAGCTGCGAGAATCGCATGGTTTTTGGCCGCTAGCGGCGAAAATCGCGCGGTTTTTGGCAGGTAGCGGCGAAAATCGCGCTATTTTTGCCCGCCAGCTGCAAAAATCGCATAGTTTCCTACCGCTAGTGGCGAAAATCGCGCGATTTTTGGCCACTAGCGGCGAAATTTGCACGATTTTTGGCCGCTAACGGCGAAAATCGTCCCATTTTTGGCCGCTAGCGGCGAAAATAGCCCCTTTTTTGGCCGCTAGCGGCGAAAATCGAGCGATTTTTGGCAGGTGCGGCGAAATTCGCGCAATTTTTGGCCGCTAGCGGCGAAATTTGCACGATTTTTGGCCGCTAACGGCGAAAATCGCCCAATTTTTGGCCGCTAACGGCGAAAATAGCCCCTTTTTTGGCCGCTAGCGGCGAAAATCGCGCGATTTTTGGCAGGTAGCGGCGAAATTCGCGCGATTTTTGCCAGCCAGCTGCAAAAATTGCATGGTTTCTGGCCGCTAGCGTCAAAAATAGCACGGTTTTCGGCCGTTAGCGACGAAAATCGCCCCATTTTTGGCCGCTAGCGGCGAAAATATCGCCTTTTTTGGCCGGTAGCGGCCTAAATCGCGCGATTTTTGCCCGCCAGCTCTGAAAATCGCACGGTTTTTGGCCGCTAGCGGCGAAAATCACGCGGTTTATGGCCGGTAGCGGCAAAAATCGACCGATTTTTGGCCTCTAGCGGCGAAAATCGCACGGTTTTTGGCTGCTAGCGGCGAAAATCGCGCTATTTTTGGCCGATAGCGGCTAAACTCGCGATTTTTGCCCGCCAGTTGCGAAAATCGCGCGGTTTTTGGCCGGTAGCCGCGAAAATCGCTCTTTTTTTGCCCGCCAGCTGCAAAAATCGCACAGTTTCTGACCGCTAGGGGCGAAAATCGCGCGATTTTTGGCCGCTAGCGGCGAAATTCACACGATTTTTGGCCGCTAGCGGCGAAATTTTCACGATTTTTGGCCGCTAGCGTTGAAAATCGCCCCATATTTGGCCGCTTGCGGCGAAAATAGCCCCTTTTTTGGCCGCTAGCGGCGAAAATCGGTCGATTTTTGCCCGCCAGCGGCAAAAATCGCATGGTTTCTGGCCGCTAGAGTCGAAAATAGCGCGGTTTTCGGCCATTAGCGGCAAAAATCGCGCTATTTTTGGCCGGTATCGGCGAAAATCGCGATTTTTAACCGCCAGCTGCGAAAATCGCATGGTCTTTGGCCGCTAGCGGCGAAAATCGCGCGGTTTTTGGCTGGAAGCGGCGAAAATCGCGCTATTTTTGCTCGCCAGCTGCAAAAATCGCATAGTTACTGGCTTGTAGCGGCGAAAATCGCGCGATTTTTGGCCACTAGCGGAAAAATTCGCACGATTTTTGGCCGCTTGCGGCGAAATTTGAACGATTTTTGCCCGCTAGCTGTGAAAATCGCACGATTTTTGGCCGCTAGCGGCGAAAATCATGCGGTTTTTGGCCGGTAGGGGCGAAAATCACGTGATTTTTGCCCGCCAGCTGCGAGAATCGCATGGTTTTTGGCCGCTAGCGGCGAAAGTCGCGCGGTTTTTGGCAGGTAGCGGCAAAAATCGCGCTATTTTTGCCCGCCAGCTGCAAAAATCGCATAGTTTCTGGCCGCTAGCGGCGAAAATTGCGCGATTTTTGGCCGCTAGCAGCGAAAATCGCCCCATTTTTGGCCGCTAGCGGCGAAAATAGCCCCTTTTTTGGCCGCTAGCGGCGAAAATCGCGCGATTTTTGGCAGGTAGCGGCGAAATTCGCGCGATTTTTGGCCGCCAGCTGCAAAAATCGCATGGTTTCTGGCCGCTAGCGTCGAAAATAGCGCGGTTTTCGGCCGTTAGCGGCAAAAATCGCCCGATTTTTGGCCGGTAGCGGCGAAAATTGCGATTTTTGCCCGCCAGCTGCGAAAATCGCATGGTTTTTGGCCGCTAGCGACAAAAATCGCGTTGTTTTTGACCGGTAGTGGCGAAAATCGCGCTATTTTTGCCCGCCAGCTGTAAAAATCGCATAGTTTCTGGCCGCTAGCGGCGAAAATCGCGCGATTTTTGGCCGCTAGCGGCGAAATTCGCAAGATTTTTGGCCGCTAGCGGCGAAATTTGCACGATTTTTGGCCACTAGCGTTTAAAATCGCCCCATTTTTGGCAGCTAGCGGCGAAAATAGCCCCTTTTTTAGCCGCTAGTGGCGAAAATCGGTCGATTTTTGGTAGGTAGCGGCGAAATTCGCGTGATTTTTGCCCGTCAGCTGCGAAAATCGCATGGTGTCTGGCCTCTAGCGTCGAAAATAGCGCGGTTTTCGGCCATTACCGGCAAAAATCGCCCGATTTTTGGCCGCTAGCGGCGAAAATCACGCGGTTTTTGGCCGGTAGCGGCGAAAATCACGCGATTTTTGCCCGCCAGCTGCGAGAATCGCATGGTTTTTGGCCGCTAGCGGCGAAAGTCGCGTGGTTTTTGGCAGGTAGCGGCGAAAATCGCGCTATTTTTGCCCGCCAGCTGCAAAAATCGCATAGTTTCTGGCCGCTAGCGGCGAAAATCGCCCCATTCTTGGCCGCTAGCGGCGAAAATAGCCCCTCTTTTCGTCGCTAGCGGCGAAAATCGCGCGATTTTTGGCAGGTAGCGGCGAAATTCGCGCGATTTTTGGCCGCCAGCTGCAAAAATCGCATGGTTTCTAGCCGCTAGCGTCGAAAATAGCGCGGTTTTCGGCCGTTAGCGGCAAAAATCGCCCGATTTTTGGCCGGTAGCGGCGAAAATCGCGCTATTTTTGGCCGGTAGCGGCGAAAATTGCGATTTTTGCCCGCCAGCTGCGAAAATCGCATGGTTTTTGGCCGCTAGCGACAAAAATCGCGTTGTTTTTGGCCGGTAGTGGCGAAAATCGCGCTATTTTTGCCCGCCAGCTGCAAAAATCGCATAGTTTCTGGCCGCTAGCGGCGAAAATCGCGCAATTTTTGGCCGCTAGCAGCGAAATTTGCACAATTTTTGGCCGCTAACGGCGAAAATCGTCCCATTTTTGGCCGCTAGCGGCGAAAATAGCCCCTTTTTTGGCCGCTAGCGGCGAAAATCGAGCGATTTTTGGCAGGTGGCGGCGAAATTCGCGCAATTTTTGGCCGCTAGCGGCGAAATTTGCACGATTTTTGGCCGCTAACGGCGAAAATCGCCCCATTTTTGGCCGCTAGCGGCGAAAATAGACCCTTTTTTGGCAGGTAGCGGCGAAATTCGCGCGATTTTTGCCCGCCAGCTGCAAAAATTGCATGGTTTCTGGCCGCTAGCGTCAAAAATAGCACGGTTTTCGGCCGTTAGCGACGAAAATCGCCCCATTTTTGTCCGCTAGCGGCAAAAATATCGCCTTTTTTGGCCGGTAGCGGCCTAAATCGCGCGATTTTTCCCGCCAGCTGTGAAATCGCACGGTTTTTGGCCGCAAGCGGCGAAAATCGCGCTATTTTTGACTGGTACCGGCGATAATCGCGCTATTTTTGCTCGCCAGCTGCAAAAATCGCATAGTTACTGGACGGTAGCGGCGAAAATCGCGCAATTTTTGGCCACTAGCGGCGAAATTCGCACGATTTTTGGCCGCTTGCGGCGAAATTTGAACGATTTTTGCCCGCTAGTGGCGAAAATCACGCGGTTTTTGGCCGGTAGCGGCAAAAATCGCCCGATTTTTGGCCTCTAGCGGCGAAAATCGCACGGTTTTTGGCTGCTAGCGGCGAATATCGCGCTATTTTTGGCCGGTAGCGGCGAAAATCGCGATTTTTGCCCGCCAGCTGCGAAAATCGCATGGTTTTTGGCAGCTAGCGGCGAAAATCGCGCGGTTTTTGGCCGGTAGCGGCGAAAATCGCGCTATTTTTGCCCGCCAGCTGCAAAAATCGCATAGTTTCTGACCGCTAGGGGCGAAAATCGCGCGATTTTTGGCCGCTAGCGGCGAAATTCGCACGATTTTTGGCCGCTAACGGCGAAATTTGCACGATTTTTGGCCGCTAGCGTTGAAAATCGCCCCATTTTTGGCCGCTAGCGGCGAAAATAGCCCCTTTTTTGTCCGCTAGCGGCGAAAATCGGTCGATTTTTGGTAGATAGCGGCGAAATTCGCGCGATTTTTGCCCGCCAGCGGCAAAAATTGCATGGTTTCTGGCCGCTAGCGTCGAAAATAGCGCGGTTTTCGGCCATTACCGGCAAAAATCGCCCGATTTTTGGCCTCTAGCGGCGATAATCGCACGGTTTTTGGCAGCTAGCGGCGAAAATCGCAAGATTCTTGGCCGCTAGCGGCGAAATTTGAACGATTTTTGGCCGCTAGCGACGAAAATCGCTCGGTTTTTGGCTGCTAGCGGCGAAAATCGCGCTATTTTTGGCCGGTAGCGGCGAAAATCGCGATTTTTGCCCGCTAGCTGTGAAAATCGCACGATTTTTGGCCGCTAGCGGCGAAAATCACGCGGTTTTTGGCCGGTTGCTGCGAAAATCACAATTTTTGCCCGCTAGCTGCGAGAATCGCATGGTTTTTGGCCGCTAGCGGCGAAAATCGCGCGGTTTTTGGCAGGTAGCGGCGAAAATCGCGCTATTTTTGCCCGCCAGCTGCAAAAATCGCATAGTTTCCTACCGCTAGTGGCGAAAATCGCGCGATTTTTGGCCACTAGCGGCGAAATTTGCACGATTTTTGGCCGCTAACGGCGAAAATCGTCCCATTTTTGGCCGCTAGCGGCGAAAATAGCCCCTTTTTTGGCCGCTAGCGGCGAAAATCGAGCGATTTTTGGCAGGTGGCGGCGAAATTCGCGCAATTTTTGGCCGCTAGCGGCGAAATTTGCACGATTTTTGGCCGCTAACGGCGAAAATCGCCCCATTTTTGGCCGCTAGCGGCGAAAATAGCCCCTTTTTTGGCCGCTAGCGGCGAAAGTCGCGCGGTTTTTGGCAGGTAGCGGCAAAAATCGCGCTATTTTTGCCCGCCAGCTGCAAAAATCGCATAGTTTCTGGCCGCTAGCGGCGAAAATTGCGCGATTTTTGACCGCTAGCAGCGAAAATCGCCCCATTTTTGGCCGCTAGCGGCGAAAATAGCCCCTTTTTTGGCTGCTAGCGGCGAAAATCGCGCGATTTTTGGCAGGTAGCGGCGAAATTCGCGCGATTTTTGGCCGCCAGCTGCAAAAATCGCATGGTTTCTGGCCGCTAGCGTCGAAAATAGCGCGGTTTTCGGCCGTTAGCGGCAAAAATCGCCCGATTTTTGGCCGGTAGCGGCAAAAATTGCGATTTTTGCCCGCCAGCTGCGAAAATCGCATGGTTTTTGGCCGCTAGCGACAAAAATCGCGTTGTTTTTGACCGGTAGTGGCGAAAATCGCGCTATTTTTGCCCGCCAGCTGTAAAAATCGCATAGTTTCTGGCCGCTAGCGGCGAAAATCGCGCGATTTTTGGCCGCTAGCGGCGAAATTCGCACGATTTTTGGCCGCTAGCGGCGAAATTTGCACGATTTTTGGCCACTAGCGTTTAAAATCGCCCCATTTTTGGCAGCTAGCGGCGAAAATAGCCCCTTTTTTAGCCGCTAGCGGCGAAAATCGGTCGATTTTTGGTAGGTAGCGGCGAAATTCGTGTGATTTTTGCCCGTCAGCTGCGAAAATCGCATGGTGTCTGGCCTCTAGCGTCGAAAATAGCGCGGTTTTCGGCCATTACCGGCAAAAATCGCCCGATTTTTGGCCGCTAGCGGCGAAAATCACGCGGTTTTTGGCCGGTAGCGGCGAAAATCACGCGATTTTTGCCCGCCAGCTGCGAGAATCGCATGGTTTTTGGCCGCTAGCGGCGAAAGTCGCGTGGTTTTTGGCAGGTAGCGGCGAAAATCGCGCTATTTTTGCCCGCCAGCTGCAAAAATCGCATAGTTTCTGGCCGCTAGCGGCGAAAATCGCCCCATTCTTGGCCGCTAGCGGCGAAAATAGCCCCTCTTTTCGTCGCTAGCGGCGAAAATCGCGCGATTTTTGGCAGGTAGCGGCGAAATTCGCGCGATTTTTGGCCGCCAGCTGCAAAAATCGCATGGTTTCTAGCCGCTAGCGTCGAAAATAGCGCGGTTTTCGGCCGTTAGCGGCAAAAATCGCCCGATTTTTGGCCGGTAGCGGCGAAAATCGCGCTATTTTTGGCCGGTAGCGGCGAAAATTGCGATTTTTGCCCGCCAGCTGCGAAAATCGCATGGTTTTTGGCCGCTAGCGACAAAAATCGCGTTGTTTTTGGCCGGTAGTGGCGAAAATCGCGCTATTTTTGCCCGCCAGCTGCAAAAATCGCATAGTTTCTGGCCGCTAGCGGCGAAAATCGCGCGATTTTTGGCCGCTAGCAGCGAAATTTGCACAATTTTTGGCCGCTAACGGCGAAAATCGTCCCATTTTTGGCCGCTAGCGGCGAAAATAGCCCCTTTTTTGGCCGCTAGCGGCGAAAATCGAGCGATTTTTGGCAGGTGGCGGCGAAATTCGCGCAATTTTTGGCCGCTAGCGGCGAAATTTGCACGATTTTTGGCCGCTAACGGCGAAAATCGCCCCATTTTTGGCCGCTAGCGGCGAAAATAGACCCTTTTTTTGGCAGGTAGCGGCGAAATTCGCGCGATTTTTGCCCGCCAGCTGCAAAAATTGCATGGTTTCTGGCCGCTAGCGTCAAAAATAGCACGGTTTTCGGCCGTTAGCGACGAAAATCGCCCCATTTTTGTCCGCTAGCGGCAAAAATATCGCCTTTTTTGGCCGGTAGCGGCCTAAATCGCGCGATTTTTCCCGCCAGCTGTGAAATCGCACGGTTTTTGGCCGCTAGCGGCGAAAATCGCGCTATTTTTGACTGGTACCGGCGATAATCGCGCTATTTTTGCTCGCCAGCTGCAAAAATCGCATAGTTACTGGACGGTAGCGGCGAAAATCGCGCGATTTTTGGCCACTAGCGGCGAAATTCGCACGATTTTTGGCCGCTTGCGGCGAAATTTGAACGATTTTTGCCCGCTAGTGGCGAAAATCACGCGGTTTTTGGCCGGTAGCGGCAAAAATCGCCCGATTTTTGGCCTCTAGCGGCGAAAATCGCACGGTTTTTGGCTGCTAGCGGCGAATATCGCGCTATTTTTGGCCGGTAGCGGCGAAAATCGCGCGGTTTTTGGCCGGTAGCGGCGAAAATCGCGCTATTTTTGCCCGCCAGCTGCAAAAAGCGAAAATCGCGCGATTTTTGGCCGCTAGCGGCGAAATTCGCACGATTTTTGGCCGCTAGCGGCGAAATTTGCACGATTTTTGGCCACTAGCGTTTAAAATCGCCCCATTTTTGGCAGCTAGCGGCGAAAATAGCCCCTTTTTTAGCCGCTAGCGGCGAAAATCGGTCGATTTTTGGTAGGTAGCGGCGAAATTCGCGTGATTTTTGCCCGTCAGCTGCGAAAATCGCATGGTGTCTGGCCTCTAGCGTCGAAAATAGCGCGGTTTTCGGCCATTACCGGCAAAAATCGCCCGATTTTTGGCCGCTAGCGGCGAAAATCACGCGGTTTTTGGCCGGTAGCGGCGAAAATCACGCGATTTTTGCCCGCCAGCTGCGAGAATCGCATGGTTTTTGGCCGCTAGCGGCGAAAGTCGCGTGGTTTTTGGCAGGTAGCGGCGAAAATCGCGCTATTTTTGCCCGCCAGCTGCAAAAATCGCATAGTTTCTGGCCGCTAGCGGCGAAAATCGCCCCATTCTTGGCCGCTAGCGGCGAAAATAGCCCCTCTTTTCGTCGCTAGCGGCGAAAATCGCGCGATTTTTGGCAGGTAGCGGCGAAATTCGCGCGATTTTTGGCCGCCAGCTGCAAAAATCGCATGGTTTCTAGCCGCTAGCGTCGAAAATAGCGCGGTTTTCGGCCGTTAGCGGCAAAAATCGCCCGATTTTTGGCCGGTAGCGGCGAAAATCGCGCTATTTTTGGCCGGTAGCGGCGAAAATTGCGATTTTTGCCCGCCAGCTGCGAAAATCGCATGGTTTTTGGCCGCTAGCGACAAAAATCGCGTTGTTTTTGGCCGGTAGTGGCGAAAATCGCGCTATTTTTGCCCGCCAGCTGCAAAAATCGCATAGTTTCTGGCCGCTAGCGGCGAAAATCGCGCGATTTTTGGCCGCTAGCAGCGAAATTTGCACAATTTTTGGCCGCTAACGGCGAAAATCGTCCCATTTTTGGCCGCTAGCGGCGAAAATAGCCCCTTTTTTGGCCGCTAGCGGCGAAAATCGAGCGATTTTTGGCAGGTGGCGGCGAAATTCGCGCAATTTTTGGCCGCTAGCGGCGAAATTTGCACGATTTTTGGCCGCTAACGGCGAAAATCGCCCCATTTTTGGCCGCTAGCGGCGAAAATAGACCCTTTTTTGGCAGGTAGCGGCGAAATTCGCGCGATTTTTGCCCGCCAGCTGCAAAAATTGCATGGTTTCTGGCCGCTAGCGTCAAAAATAGCACGGTTTTCGGCCGTTAGCGACGAAAATCGCCCCATTTTTGTCCGCTAGCGGCAAAAATATCGCCTTTTTTGGCCGGTAGCGGCCTAAATCGCGCGATTTTTCCCGCCAGCTGTGAAATCGCACGGTTTTTGGCCGCTAGCGGCGAAAATCGCGCTATTTTTGACTGGTACCGGCGATAATCGCCGCATTGGCGGGAAACGCTGGCGGTGGTACCGGCTCCGTCACAGCTGCTGAAATTTCGTGTTTAATTTCGTCTCCACTCAACGTTGCATGGCCTAACTGCTGCCTAGCACGAGTTAAGTGCATGGAGACTTAATATGACATAACTCACAGTGAACCTCAACAGAAATCAACCAAAATTAACCAATTTTCGCCTGCCTTTCTACGACCCTTCTGCCAAGTGTTCCCAATACGCTAGTCATCCCTACTATAATTCACCAAGCATCTACCATTAGAAACGCTACCAAGAATCTATTCGTCGAAAACATGCCCAAACATAACAACAAGCAAGGTAGGGGTGCCTCCCGCACTGGTTCCATTACTCCTAGAGCTCTGAATGAAACACTGGCAACGCCGCAACCCTCGCCGATGTTTGTAAACACAGCATCTGCTCCCCCTCCTCACTCCCCCCCTTCAACTCACCTCGGATCTCTAGCTTTAGAATTCACTCAATCTATGGCTCCCTGTCTAAACTTCAAACCTCTCCGAAGTAATCCATGGCTCCAGAAACTGCACAACCTTGTGAAAATGCAATCAGAAGCTATTTTGGCCCTCCAAGACACAGTCACCCGACAACAACATACCATAGACCGCCTCCTTGAATCGTCGACGAACAACAACCAAGAAATTCTCAACATACAAACTGTTGCAAATGGTGCAATGGATCAAATACGTAAGATTCAGGCCGAAGAAACCCTCTCAGCTCAAAGTGACCTCCTTAAAAAGCTGGAAAAACAGATCAATCTCCTTCAGGCTCACCAGGCGGCTTCCGAAGATGACCAAGAGCAACAACAACTTCATGACTCCCTGATAATTAGCTCTACTGATCTACCTGTTGAACAACAAGGTGAGGATTGCTGTAACATAGCCAACACCCTAATTAATTCAAAGATCAGTCTCAATGTTCAAATCAAATCGGCTATTAGGATAGATAAAAACAATCCCCGTAACTGTAGAAGAATGCTCATCAAACTTGCAAATCCCTCTGCGAAGTTTGACCTCATGCAAACAGCTGCTAAGCAAAAAACCAACCTCTATATAAATGAGTGTCTTACTAAGCAGCGTGGATCCCTCCTCTACAGGCTGCGCCAAGTTCGCAAACAAAACCCTGGTCTTATCAAGCAGTGCTACACTAGGAATGGTATGATTTTTGCGAAGAAAGAAGCTACAGGAAAAAGGTATGAAATAAAATGTGACCAACAACTCCTGGCCTTCCTAAGTGATTGTGGTATATCTGAAAACCTGAACCCGACCAATGCCAGTACTTAAATTAACTCTTTCAGTGCCTGAGCCTAACCTAACTTAATCTAACCTTGTCTAAGGTGCTGTCTCTGCCTTACCATTTACCTGATGTTCTCCTATTCCTATAATTTCCTAAATAATCCATCAAGTCTCCATGCACTTATGCAAGCATCTACCTCAGTTTCATTGTAAAATTTTACTCTTAAATCTAATCTTACCCTATTCCATTTATATTTAAAATTTATTTGTATTGATCTATGTCATTTTTTTTAAATCAATTATTGATCTCATTTTTGTTCTTTTAATTAAGTTCATACTAATTATAAGTTAAAACTAAGCTTAATAAAATTTATTATCTTTAAGATTATTTTACTTTACAATTATCATTTGTCAAATTTTTTTATATATTCATCTTGACAGTCTCTACTGATTTTTTGTTCTCTCCGCCAAACTTGTATATTGTGTTTTGCTATAATTACTTCCTATTTTACAGCAGATTTGTTTTTCATCTGTTCATGTAATTGTTATCTTATTGTATTGTGACATTCTTTTCTATATTGATATATATTTTCTGTCTATTGTTACTTACATTGTACCTGAGAGTACCTGTAAGCAATCTACCTCATTTTTCATTTTTGCTCAATTTTTTTGGTATTGCTTAGTCTTGTTTATATTTTTGTTTTGTATATCTATATCTTGTGTTTTGTATAGTCCATGTTTATATGTTTTTTTCTTTAATCTCATTCATTACCTAGGTTTCCTAGCCTAGCCATACTCCATTGTACCCCTGTAAGCCCCTTTTGTGTTTGTTTGGTACAGTATTGTGTACATTTATTTCTTTTTGTTTCTCTTGTTTTTCCGGCAATCAGCTTTTTTTTATGCAGTCAAGTATAGACCCAGAACTTAACCTCTTATCCACTATCTATGACAATAATCACTTTAATGATCTAAATTGCAGATATTTTGCAGCACATGATGTAAACAATGTATTAACTCATAGTCACAATATCTCTGTAATCAATTTGAACGTTAGATCCCTAGGCAAACACTTCGATGATGTTAGTGCCTTGATTGAAGCTATTGACAACAATTTCTCTTTTATTATACTTACTGAAACATGGTTGAAAGATGATACTACTCAACTCTTTAACATGCCTAACTACTCAGCAATCCACAACTGTCGTCAACTTCAGAGAGGTGGTGGCACTGCTCTTTACTACCACCAAGAACTAACATGCTTAAAAGAAATTAGAACTAGAGACTGCTATGGGGAGTATATCTTCGCCAGCTTCAGAGTCAAGGGTGCCGAGTCTATCCTGTCTGTGGGTGCAGTTTATAGAATTCCTAACACTGATGTGTCCGAATTCAACTCAAACCTTAGAAATCTAATACTTGATAACAGACTGAACAAAAACCACCTAATTATTGCAGGGGACTTTAATATTGACCTCTGCGAGCCTGAACACCCTACTGCTGTTAGCTTCCTCAACTGTATGAATTCCTGCTTCCTCATACCCTTAATCACTAGACCTACTAGAATCACTGATAGCACTGCCACGACTCTTGATCACATCTGGACAAATATAACCTCTCCGCTTACTTCAGGTATAATCACCGATAGCACTACAGACCATTACCCCACATTTCTCTTAACTAACATTAGCAAACCACCTCTTGAGTCAAGAGAGATACGTTTTAGACTACACAATGAAACTGCTATAGACAATTTTATAACTGCTACTGATAATGTCAACTGGGAGTCCGAGTTAGGTAACATAGAGGACATCAACCTAGCAGTTCAATCTTTTCTTCAAATAACTCTTAGCCTTTATAATACCCACTGTCCTATGCTTACAAAACAAGTCACAACCAAAAGGCTTAACAATCCTTGGCTTACAAAGGGAATACTTAAATCTATTAATAAAAAACATGACCTTGAGAAAAAGTATAGGTTAGGGATTGTCTCCAAAGAATTCTCAAAGAATTACTCATTATTGCTATCTAAGATAATTAGACGAGCCAAAACTAAATACTACGAAGATAAATTTACCCAAATAAAGAGCAACATTAAACAAACATGGAGAACAATTTCACAAATATTGGGATCAAAAAAGTCTTTAAATAGCAAACCGACTCTCCTGTCTAATAACGATGGTCAGCTTTCAGCCTCTGATTCTGCTATTGAGTTCAATAGGTTCTTCTCTTCCATTGGTTCATCCCTTGCTAATGATATTCCATCTTCCAGTACTGACATTAAGGACTATCTTACAGGGAACTATCCCCAGTCCCTGTACCTAAAGCCTATTAATTCCATTGACGTCAATGAGATAATCCTTTCCCTTAAAACCAAGTCTGGTGCCCTTGAGGAGATACCAACTTTAATCTACAAAAAAGCCTCCAGATCTTTAGCCCCTGCTATTGCTTTGCTCTTCAACAAGTCACTTGAACTCCAAACCTTTCCAGATATTCTAAAAAAAGCGAGAGTAACGCCTGTCCACAAATGTGGTGATCTCACAGATGTTAACAACTACAGACCTATATCAATCCTGCCAAACTTGTCAAAAATTTTTGAAAAACTAATCTATAAGCAGCTTTACTCATATCTAGCCAAACTCAATATACTTAGCCCTTGCCAATATGGCTTCAGGCCCAAAAAAAGCACTAACGATGCACTTATTAGTATGCTTAACTCGATTCATACAGCTCTTGATAAAAATGAGTTCCCTGTTGGGTTATTTGTGGACCTGCGTAAAGCTTTCGATACTGTCAACCACCAAAACCTTCTTCTTAAATTACATCATTATGGTGTCAGAGGACACTCCCTACAATACCTCAAATCCTACCTTACTGACAGGCTCCAATGTGTTTCTGTGAATAATACAATTTCGCCCACCCTACCCATCAACATTGGTGTTCCCCAGGGCAGCATACTTGGCCCTCTCCTCTTTCTCATCTACATTAATGACCTTCCAAATGCCTCCCAACACCTCAAACCAATCCTATTTGCTGACGACACAACCTTCATTTACTCCAGTCCTGATCCCCTTGCTCTAAATGCCACAGTAAATACTGAGCTAAATAAAGTCCATCTGTGGCTAACTGCCAACAAACTCACCCTTAACATTGACAAAACTTTCTATATTCTGTTTGGCAATAAATCCTCTAATCAAATAAATCTCAAAATAAACAATACCCAAATTTGTAACAAATTAGATGGCAAATTCCTTGGCATTCTCATTGACCACAAGCTGAATTTCCAGGGACACATTCTAAACATATCAAAAAAAGTTTCAAAAACTGTGGGCATTCTTTCTAAGATCAGATATTATGTACCACGCCCTGCCCTGGTGACTCTCTATTACTCCCTTATCTATCCATATCTCAACTATGGTATTTGTGCTTGGGGCTCTACTACCCAAAATCACTTACGTCCTCTAATTACTCAACACAAAGCTGCTATTAGGACAATATCCAACTCTGGCCCCAGACATCACTCGGTACCCCTACTCAAATCTCTGAATATGTTAGACATTAAGTCACTGCACATTCACTCATGTGTATTATACATATACAAAACGCTAAATTGTAATGCCAATCCTGATCTCAAAAGCTTCATAGAAGGTTGTAACAGAACCCATGAGCACCACACCAGAAATAAATACAGTTTTGATATTCCTAGAGTACGACTTAATCAAACCAGAAATGCTCTACAAATCAAGGGGCCCAGGATGTGGAATGACCTTCCAAACCATGTTAAAGACAGTACCTCTCTCAACCAGTTTAAGTTAAAAACGAAGCTATACCTAATAAATTCCATGTAACCTACCTTACCCTTCTATTGTCAACCCATGTATGTTTTTTGTTTTTTTTTTTTGTTTTACAAATCAACGCTGTTTTAATGTAATTTTCTGTAATAATTTATAATTGTATTTGTGCTGTTTTTTCAACAATGTTCCCCCCCTCTTTTACCTCTATTTTTATTTGTACTCAACGCATTTTTTTCTTTTTACCCATTAGTTTTAAGCTTTAGTCAGTAGTGTTTTTTCCTGCCCGAAACGCTTTGCGTAATAGTGGCTTTAGGCATTGTATGTACTAGCTCTATCTATAAAGCCAACAAACTTTGTAAAATCTCTTTATGTATGTACCTTTGCCTAAATAAAAATTATTATTATTATTATTATTATTATAATCGCGCTATTTTTGCTCGCCAGCTGCAAAAATCGCATAGTTACTGGACGGTAGCGGCGAAAATCGCGCGATTTTTGGCCACTAGCGGCGAAATTCGCACGATTTTTGGCCGCTTGCGGCGAAATTTGAACGATTTTTGCCCGCTAGTGGCGAAAATCACGCGGTTTTTGGCCGGTAGCGGCAAAAATCGCCCGATTTTTGGCCTCTAGCGGCGAAAATCGCACGGTTTTTGGCTGCTAGCGGCGAATATCGCGCTATTTTTGGCCGGTAGCGGCGAAAATCGCGATTTTTGCCCGCCAGCTGCGAAAATCGCATGGTTTTTGGCAGCTAGCGGCGAAAATCGCGCGGTTTTTGGCCGGTAGCGGCGAAAATCGCGCTATTTTTGCCCGCCAGCTGCAAAAATCGCATAGTTTCTGACCGCTAGGGGCGAAAATCGCGCGATTTTTGGCCGCTAGCGGCGAAATTCGCACGATTTTTGGCCGCTAACGGCGAAATTTGCACGATTTTTGGCCGCTAGCGTTGAAAATTGCCCCATTTTTGGCCGCTAGCGGCGAAAATAGCCCCTTTTTTGTCCGCTAGCGGCGAAAATCGGTCGATTTTTGGTAGATAGCGGCGAAATTCGCGCGATTTTTGCCCGCCAGCGGCAAAAATTGCATGGTTTCTGGCCGCTAGCGTCGAAAATAGCGCGGTTTTCGGCCATTACCGGCAAAAATCGCCCGATTTTTGGCCTCTAGCGGCGATAATCGCACGGTTTTTGGCAGCTAGCGGCGAAAATCGCAAGATTCTTGGCCGCTAGCGGCGAAATTTGAACGATTTTTGGCCGCTAGCGACGAAAATCGCTCGGTTTTTGGCTGCTAGCGGCGAAAATCGCGCTATTTTTGGCCGGTAGCGGCGAAAATCGCGATTTTTGCCCGCTAGCTGTGAAAATCGCACGATTTTTGGCCGCTAGCGGCGAAAATCACGCGGTTTTTGGCCGGTTGCTGCGAAAATCACAATTTTTGCCCGCCAGCTGCGAGAATCGCATGGTTTTTGGCCGCTAGCGGCGAAAATCGCGCGGTTTTTGGCAGGTAGCGGCGAAAATCGCGCTATTTTTGCCCGCCAGCTGCAAAAATCGCATAGTTTCCTACCGCTAGTGGCGAAAATCGCGCGATTTTTGGCCACTAGCGGCGAAATTTGCACGATTTTTGGCCGCTAACGGCGAAAATCGTCCCATTTTTGGCCGCTAGCGGCGAAAATAGCCCCTTTTTTGGCCGCTAGCGGCGAAAATCGAGCGATTTTTGGCAGGTGGCGGCGAAATTCGCGCAATTTTTGGCCGCTAGCGGCGAAATTTGCACGATTTTTGGCCGCTAACGGCGAAAATCGCCCCATTTTTGGCCGCTAGCGGCGAAAATAGCCCCTTTTTTGGCCGCTAGCGGCGAAAGTCGCGCGGTTTTTGGCAGGTAGCGGCAAAAATCGCGCTATTTTTGCCCGCCAGCTGCAAAAATCGCATAGTTTCTGGCCGCTAGCGGCGAAAATCGCGCGATTTTTGGCCGCTAGCGGCGAAATTCGCACGATTTTTGGCCGCTAGCGGCGAAATTTGCACGATTTTTGGCCACTAGCGTTTAAAATCGCCCCATTTTTGGCCGCTAGCGGCGAAAATAGCCCCTTTTTTGGCCGCTAGCGGCGAAAATCGCGCGATTTTTGGCAGGTAGCGGCGAAATTCGCGCGATTTTTGCCAGCCAGCTGCAAAAATTGCATGGTTTCTGGCCGCTAGCGTCAAAAATAGCACGGTTTTCGGCCGTTAGCGACGAAAATCGCCCCATTTTTGGCCGCTAGCGGCGAAAATATCGCCTTTTTTGGCCTGTAGCGGCCTAAATCGCGCGATTTTTGCCCGCCAGCTGTGAAAATCGCACGGTTTTTGGCCGCTAGCGGCGAAAATCACGCGGTTTATGGCCGGTAGCGGCAAAAATCGCCCGATTTTTGGCCTCTAGCGGCGAAAATCGCACGGTTTTTGGCTGCTAGCGGCGAAAATCGCGCTATTTTTGGCCGATAGCGGCTAAACTCGCGATTTTTGCCCGCCAGTTGCGAAAATCGCATGGTTTTTGGCCGCTAGCGGCGAAAATCGCGCGGTTTTTGGCCGGTAGCCGCGAAAATCGCTCTTTTTTTGCCCGCCAGCTACAAAAATCGCACAGTTTCTGACCGCTAGGGGCGAAAATCGCGCGATTTTTGGCCGCTAGCGGCAAAATTCGCACGATTTTTGGCCGCTAGCGGCGAAATTTGCACGATTTTTGGCCGCTAGCGTTGAAAATCGCCCCATTTTTGGCCGCTAGCGGCGAAAATAGCTCCTTTTTTGGCCGCTAGCGGCGAAAATCGCGCGATTTTTTGCAGGTAGCGGCGAAATTCGCGCGATTTTTGCCCGCCAGCTGCAAAAATCGCATGGTTTCTGGCCGCTAGCGTAAAAAATAGCACGGTTTTCGGCCGTTAGCGGCGAAAATCGCCCCATTTTTGGCCGCTAGCGGCGAAAATATCGCCTTTTTTGGCCGGTAGTGGCCTAAATCGCGCGATTTTTGCCCGCCAGCTGTGAAAATCGCAGGGATTTTGACCGCTAGCGGCGAAAATCACGCGGTTTTTGGCTGGTAGCGGCAAAAATCGCCCGATTTTTGGCCTCTAGCGGCGAAAATCGCACGGTTTTTGGCTGCTAGCGACGAAAATCGCGTTATTTTTGGCCGATAGCGGCTAAATTCGCGATTTTTGCCCGCCAGTTGCGAAAATCGCATGGTTTTTGGCCGCTAGTGGCGAAAATCGCGCGGTTTTTGGCCGGTAGCCGCGAAAATCGCTCTTTTTTTGCCCGCCAGCTGCAAAAATCGCACAGTTTCTGACCGCTAGGGGCGAAAATCGCGCGATTTTTGGCCGCTAGCGGCGAAATTCGCACGATTTTTGGCCGCTAGCGGCGAAATTTGCACGATTTTTGGCCGCTAGCGTTGAAAATCGCCCCATTTTTGGCCGTTAGCGGCGAAAATAGCCCCTTTTTGGCCGCTAGCGGCGAAAATCGGTCGATTTTTGGCAGGTAGCGGCGAAATTCGCGCGATTTTTGCCCGCCAGCGGCAAAAATCGCATGGTTTCTGGCCGCTAGCGTCGAAAACAGCGCGGTTTTCGGCCATTAGCGGCAAAATCGCGCTATTTGTGGCCGGTATCTTCGAAAATCGCGATTTTTGCCCGCCAGCTGCGAAAATCGCATGGTCTTTGGCCGCTAGCGGCGAAAATCGAGCGGTTTTTGGCTGGTAGCGGCGAAAATCGCGCTATTTTGCTCGCCAGCTGCAAAAATCGCATAGTTACTGGCTGGTAGCGGCGAAAATCGTGCGATTTTTGGCCACTAGCGGAAAAATTCGCACGATTTTTGGCCGCTTGCGGCGAAATTTGAACGATTTTTGGCCGCTAATGGCGAAAATCACGCGGTTTTTGGCCGGTAGGGGCGAAAATCACGTGATTTTTTGCCCGCCAGCTGCGAGAATCGCATGGTTTTTGGCCGCTAGCGGCGAAAGTCGCGCGGTTTTTGGCATGTAGCGGCGAAAATCGCGCTATTTTTGCCCGCCAGCTGCAAAAATCGCATAGTTTCTGGCCGCTAGCGGCGAAAATTGCGCGATTTTTGGCCGCTAGCGGCGAAAATCGCCCCATTTTTGGCCGCTAGCGGCGAAAATAGCCCCTTTTTTGGCCGCTAGCGGCGAAAATCGCGCGATTTTTGGCAGGTAGCGGCGAAATTCGCGCGATTTTTGGCCGCCAGCTGCAAAAATCGCATGGTTTCTGGCCGCTAGCGTCGAAAATAGCGCGGTTTTCGGCTGTTAGCGGCAAAAATCGCCCGATTTTTGGCCGGTAGCGGCAAAAATCGCGCTATTTTTGGCCGGTAGCGGCGAAAATCGCGATTTTTGCCCGCCAGCTGCGAAAATCGCATGGTATTTGGCCGCTAGCGACAAAAATTGCGTTGTTTTTGGCCGGTAGCGGCGAAAATCGCGCTATTTTTGCCCGCCAGCTGCAAAAATCGCATAGTTTCTGGCCGCTAGCGGCGAAAATCGCGCGATTTTTGGCCGCTAGCGGCGAAATTCGCACGATTTTTGGCCGCTAGCGGCGAAATTTGCACGTTTTTTGGCCACTAGCGTTGAAAATCGCCCCATTTTTGGCCGCTAGCGGCGAAAATAGCCCCTTTTTTGGCCGCTAGCGGCGAAAATCGGTCGATTTTTGGTAGGTAGCGGCGAAATTCGCGCGATTTTTGCCCGCCAGCGGCAAAAATCGCATGGTTTCTGGCCTCTAGCGTCGAAAATAGCGCGGTTTTCGGCCATTACCGGCAAAAATCGCCCGATTTTTGGCCGCTAGTGGCGAAAATCACGCGGTTTTTGGCCGGTAGCGGCGAAAATCACGCGATTTTTGCCCGCCAGCTGCGAGAATCGCATGGTTTTTGGCCGCTAGCGGCGAAAATCGCGCGGTTTTTGGCAGGTAGCGGCGAAATTCGCGTGATTTTTGCCCGCCAGCTGCGAAAATCGCATGGTTTTTGGCCGCTAGCGGCGAAAATCACGCGGTTTTTGGCAGGTAGCGGCGAAATTCGCGCGATTTTTGCCCGCCAGCTTCAAAAATCGCATGGTTTCTGGTCGCTAGCGTCGAAAATAGCGCGGTTTTCGGCCATTACCGGCAAAAATCGCCCGATTTTTGGCCGCTAGTGGCGAAAATCACGCGGTTTTTGGCCGGTAGCGGCGAAAATCGCGCGATTTTTGCCCGCCAGCTGCGAGAATCGCATGGTTTTTGGCCGCTAGCGGCGAAAATCGCGCGGTTTTTGGCAGGTAGCGGCGAAAATCGCCCCATTTTTGGCCGCTAGCGGCGAAAATAGCCCCTTTTTTGGCCGCTAGCGGCGAAAATCGCGCGATTTTTGGCAGGTAGCGGCGAAATTCGCGCGATTTTTGGCCGCCAGCTGCAAAAATCGCATGGTTTCTGGCCGCTAGCGTCGAAAATAGCGCGGTTTTCGGCTGTTAGCGGCAAAAATCCCCCAATTTTTGGCCGGTAGCGGCGAAAATCGCGCTATTTTTGGCCGGTAGCGGCGAAAATCGCGATTTTTGCCCGCCAGCTGCGAAAATCGCATGGTTTTTGGCCGCTAGCGGCGAAAATCGGTCGATTTTTTGTAGGTAGCGGCGAAATTTGCGCGATTTTTGCCCGCCAGCGGCAAAAATCGCATGGTTTCTGGCCGCTAGCGTCGAAAATAGCGCGGTTTTCGGCCATTACCGGCAAAAATCGCCCGATTTTTGGCCGCTAGTGGCGAAAATCACGCGGTTTTTGGCCGGTAGCGGCGAAAATCACGCGATTTTTGCCCGCCAGCTGCGAGAATCGCATGGTTTTTGGCCGCTAGCGGCGAAAATCGCGCGGTTTTTGGCAGGTAGCGGCGAAATTCGCGTGATTTTTGCCCGCCAGCTGCGAAAATCGCATGGTTTTTGGCCGCTAGCGGCGAAAATCACGCGGTTTTTGGCAGGTAGCGGCGAAATTCGCGCGATTTTTGCCCGGCAGTTTCAAAAATCGCATGGATTCTGGCCGCTAGCGTCGAAAATAGCGCGGTTTTCGGCCGTTAGCGGCAAAAATCGCCCGATTTTTGGCCGGTAGCGGCGAAAATCGCGCTATTTTTGGCCGGTAGCGGCGAAAATCGCGATTTTTGCCCGCCAGCTGCGAAAATCGCATGGTTTTTGGCCGCTAGCGACAAAAATCGCGTTGTTTTTGGCCGGTAGCGGCGAAAATCGCGTTATTTTTGCCCGCCAGCTGCAAAAATCGCATAGTTTCTGGCCGCTAGCGGCGAAAATCGCGCGATTTTTGGCCGCTAGCGGCGAAATTCGCACGATTTTTGGCCGCTAGCGGCGAAATTTGCACGATTTTTGGCCACTAGCGTTGAAAATCGCCCCATTTTTGGCCGCTAGCGGCGAAAATAGCCCCTTTTTTGGCCGCTAGCGGCGAAAATCGGTCGATTTTTGGTAGGTAGCGGCGAAATTCGCGCGATTTTTGCCCGCCAGCGGCAAAAATCGCATGGTTTCTGGCCTCTAGCGTCGAAAATAGCGCGGTTTTCGGCCATTACCGGCAAAAATCGCCCGATTTTTGGCCGCTAGTGGCGAAAATCACGCGGTTTTTGGCCGGTAGCGGCGAAAATCACGCGATTTTTGCCCGCCAGCTGCAAGAATCGCATGGTTTTTGGCCGCTAGCGGCGAAAATCGCGCGGTTTTTGGCAGGTAGCGGCGAAATTCGCGTGATTTTTGCCCGCCCGCTGCGAAAATCGCATGGTTTTTGGCCGCTAGCGGCGAAAATCACGCGGTTTTTGGCAGGTAGCGGCGAAATTCGCGCGATTTTTGCCCGCCAGCTTCAAAAATCGCATGGTTTCTGGCCGCTAGCGTCGAAAATAGCGCGGTTTTCGGCCGTTAGCGACAAAAATCGCCCGATTTTTGGCCGGTAGCGGCGAAATTCGCGATTTTTGCCGCCAGCTGCGAAAATCGCATGGTTTTTGGCCGCTAGCGACGAAAATCGCGTTGTTTTTGGCCGGTAGCGGCGAAAATCGCGCTATTTTTCCCCGCCAGCTGCAAAAATCGCATAGTTTCTGGCCGCTAGCGGCGAAAATCGCGCGATTTTTAGCCGCTAGCGGCGAAATTCGCACGATTTTTGGCCGCTAGCGGCTTCAATCGCGCGATCTTTGGCTGGTAGCGGCTTAAATCGCGCCATTTTTGCCCGCCAGCTGTGAAAATCGCACGGTTTTTGCCCGCTAGCGGCGAAAATCACACGGTTTTTGGCTGGTAGCCGCGAAAATCACGCGATTTTTGCCCGCCAGCTGCGAAAATCGCATGGTTTTTGGCCGCTAGCGGCGAAAATCGCGCGGTTTTTGGCAGGTAGCGGCGAAATTCGCGTGATTTTTGCCCGCCAGCTGCGAAAATCGCATGGTTTTTGGCCGCTAGCGGCGATAATCGCGCGGTTTTTGGCAGGTAGCGGCGAAATTCGCGCGATTTTTTTCCGCCAGCTGCAAAAATCGCATAGTTTCTGGCCGCTAGTGTCGAAAATAGCGCGGTTTTCGGCCGTTAGCGGCAAAAATCGCCCGATTTTTGGCCGCTAGCGGCGAAAATCGCACGGTTTTTGGCCGGTAGCTGCGAAAATCACGCTATTTTTGCCCGCTAGCTGCAAAAATCGCATAGTTTCTGGCCGCTAGTGTCGAAAATAGCGCGGTTTTCGGCCGTTAGCGGCAAAAATCGCCCGATTTTTGGCCGCTAGCGGCAAAAATCGCATGGTTTTTGGCCGGTAGCGGCGAAAATCGCGCTATTTTTGCCCACCAGCTGCAAAAATCGCATGGTTTCTGGCCGCTAGCGTAAAAAATAGCACGGTTTTCGGCCGTTAGCGGCAAAAATCGCCCGATTTTTAGCCGCCAGCGGCGAAATTTGCACGATTTTTGGCCGCTAATGGCGAAAATCGCCCCATTTTTGGCCGCTAGCGGCGAAATTTGCACGATTTTTGGACGCTAACGGCGAAAATCGCCCCATTTTTGGCCGCTAGCGGCGAAAATCGCGATTTTTGCCCGCCAGCTGCGAGAATCGCATGGTTTTTGGCCCCTCGCGGCGAAAATCGCGCGGTTTTTGGCAGGTAGCGGCGAAAATCGCGCTATTTTTGCCCGCCAGCTGCAAAAATCGCATAGTTTCTGACCGCTAGGGGCGAAAATCGCGCGATTTTTGGCCACTAGCGGCGAAATTTGCACGATTTTTCGCCGATAACGGCGAAAATCGTCCCATTTTTGGCCGCTAGCGGCGAAAATAGCCCCTTTTTTGGCCGCTAGCGGCGAAAATCGAGCGATTTTTGGCAGGTGGCGGCGAAATTCGCGCAATTTTTGGCCGCTAGCGGCGAAATTTGCACGATTTTTGGCCGCTAACGTCGAAAATCGCCCCATTTTTGGCCGCTAGCGGCGAAAATAGCCCCTTTTTTGGCAGGTAGCGGCGAAATTCGCGCGATTTTTGCCCGCCAGCTGCAAAAATTGCATGGTTTCTGGCCGCTAGCGTCAAAAATAGCACGGTTTTCGGCCGTTAGCGACGAAAATCGCCCCATTTTTGGCCGCTAGCGGCGAAAATATCGCCTTTTTTGGCCGGTAGCGGCCTAAATCGCGCGATTTTTGCCCGCCAGCGTTGAAAATCGCACGGTTTTTGGCCGCTAGCGGCGAAAATCACGCGGTTTTTGGCCGGTAGCGGCAAAAATCGCCCGATTTTTGGCCTCTAGCGGCGAAAATCGCACGGTTTTTGGCTGCTAGCGGCGAAAATCGCGCTATTTTTGGCCGATAGCGGCTAAACTCGCGATTTTTGCCCGCCAGTTGCGAAAATCGCATGGTTTTTGGCCGCTAGCGGCGAAAATCGCGCGGTTTTTGGCCGGTAGCCGCGAAAATCGCTCTTTTTTTGCCCGCCAGCTACAAAAATCGCACAGTTTCTGACCGCTAGGGGCGAAAATCGCGCGATTTTTGGCCGCTAGCGGCAAAATTCGCACGATTTTTGGCCGCTAGCGGCGAAATTTGCACGATTTTTGGCCGCTAGCGTTGAAAATCGCCCCATTTTTGGCCGCTAGCGGCGAAAATAGCTCCTTTTTTGGCCGCTAGCGGCGAAAATCGCGCGATTTTTTGCAGGTAGCGGCGAAATTCGCGCGATTTTTGCCCGCCAGCTGCAAAAATCGCATGGTTTCTGGCCGCTAGCGTAAAAAATAGCACGGTTTTCGGCCGTTAGCGGCGAAAATCGCCCCATTTTTGGCCGCTAGCGGCGAAAATATCGCCTTTTTTGGCCGGTAGTGGCCTAAATCGCGCGATTTTTGCCCGCCAGCTGTGAAAATCGCAGGGATTTTGACCGCTAGCGGCGAAAATCACGCGGTTTTTGGCTGGTAGCGGCAAAAATCGCCCGATTTTTGGCCTCTAGCGGCGAAAATCGCACGGTTTTTGGCTGCTAGCGACGAAAATCGCGTTATTTTTGGCCGATAGCGGCTAAATTCGCGATTTTTGCCCGCCAGTTGCGAAAATCGCATGGTTTTTGGCCGCTAGTGGCGAAAATCGCGCGGTTTTTGGCCGGTAGCCGCGAAAATCGCTCTTTTTTTGCCCGCCAGCTGCAAAAATCGCACAGTTTCTGACCGCTAGGGGCGAAAATCGCGCGATTTTTGGCCGCTAGCGGCGAAATTCGCACGATTTTTGGCCGCTAGCGGCGAAATTTGCACGATTTTTGGCCGCTAGCGTTGAAAATCGCCCCATTTTTGGCCGTTAGCGGCGAAAATAGCCCCTTTTTGGCCGCTAGCGGCGAAAATCGGTCGATTTTTGGCAGGTAGCGGCGAAATTCGCGCGATTTTTGCCCGCCAGCGGCAAAAATCGCATGGTTTCTGGCCGCTAGCGTCGAAAACAGCGCGGTTTTCGGCCATTAGCGGCAAAATCGCGCTATTTGTGGCCGGTATCTTCGAAAATCGCGATTTTTGCCCGCCAGCTGCGAAAATCGCATGGTCTTTGGCCGCTAGCGGCGAAAATCGAGCGGTTTTTGGCTGGTAGCGGCGAAAATCGCGCTATTTTGCTCGCCAGCTGCAAAAATCGCATAGTTACTGGCTGGTAGCGGCGAAAATCGTGCGATTTTTGGCCACTAGCGGAAAAATTCGCACGATTTTTGGCCGCTTGCGGCGAAATTTGAACGATTTTTGGCCGCTAATGGCGAAAATCACGCGGTTTTTGGCCGGTAGGGGCGAAAATCACGTGATTTTTTGCCCGCCAGCTGCGAGAATCGCATGGTTTTTGGCCGCTAGCGGCGAAAGTCGCGCGGTTTTTGGCATGTAGCGGCGAAAATCGCGCTATTTTTGCCCGCCAGCTGCAAAAATCGCATAGTTTCTGGCCGCTAGCGGCGAAAATTGCGCGATTTTTGGCCGCTAGCGGCGAAAATCGCCCCATTTTTGGCCGCTAGCGGCGAAAATAGCCCCTTTTTTGGCCGCTAGCGGCGAAAATCGCGCGATTTTTGGCAGGTAGCGGCGAAATTCGCGCGATTTTTGGCCGCCAGCTGCAAAAATCGCATGGTTTCTGGCCGCTAGCGTCGAAAATAGCGCGGTTTTCGGCTGTTAGCGGCAAAAATCGCCCGATTTTTGGCCGGTAGCGGCAAAAATCGCGCTATTTTTGGCCGGTAGCGGCGAAAATCGCGATTTTTGCCCGCCAGCTGCGAAAATCGCATGGTATTTGGCCGCTAGCGGCGAAAATAGCCCCTTTTTTGGCCGCTAGCGGCGAAAATCGGTCGATTTTTGGTAGGTAGCGGCGAAATTCGCGCGATTTTTGCCCGCCAGCGGCAAAAATCGCATGGTTTCTGGCCTCTAGCGTCGAAAATAGCGCGGTTTTCGGCCATTACCGGCAAAAATCGCCCGATTTTTGGCCGCTAGTGGCGAAAATCACGCGGTTTTTGGCCGGTAGCGGCGAAAATCACGCGATTTTTGCCCGCCAGCTGCGAGAATCGCATGGTTTTTGGCCGCTAGCGGCGAAAATCGCGCGGTTTTTGGCAGGTAGCGGCGAAATTCGCGTGATTTTTGCCCGCCAGCTGCGAAAATCGCATGGTTTTTGGCCGCTAGCGGCGAAAATCACGCGGTTTTTGGCAGGTAGCGGCGAAATTCGCGCGATTTTTGCCCGCCAGCTTCAAAAATCGCATGGTTTCTGGTCGCTAGCGTCGAAAATAGCGCGGTTTTCGGCCATTACCGGCAAAAATCGCCCGATTTTTGGCCGCTAGTGGCGAAAATCACGCGGTTTTTGGCCGGTAGCGGCGAAAATCGCGCGATTTTTGCCCGCCAGCTGCGAGAATCGCATGGTTTTTGGCCGCTAGCGGCGAAAATCGCGCGGTTTTTGGCAGGTAGCGGCGAAAATCGCCCCATTTTTGGCCGCTAGCGGCGAAAATAGCCCCTTTTTTGGCCGCTAGCGGCGAAAATCGCGCGATTTTTGGCAGGTAGCGGCGAAATTCGCGCGATTTTTGGCCGCCAGCTGCAAAAATCGCATGGTTTCTGGCCGCTAGCGTCGAAAATAGCGCGGTTTTCGGCTGTTAGCGGCAAAAATCCCCCAATTTTTGGCCGGTAGCGGCGAAAATCGCGCTATTTTTGGCCGGTAGCGGCGAAAATCGCGATTTTTGCCCGCCAGCTGCGAAAATCGCATGGTTTTTGGCCGCTAGCGGCGAAAATCGGTCGATTTTTTGTAGGTAGCGGCGAAATTTGCGCGATTTTTGCCCGCCAGCGGCAAAAATCGCATGGTTTCTGGCCGCTAGCGTCGAAAATAGCGCGGTTTTCGGCCATTACCGGCAAAAATCGCCCGATTTTTGGCCGCTAGTGGCGAAAATCACGCGGTTTTTGGCCGGTAGCGGCGAAAATCACGCGATTTTTGCCCGCCAGCTGCGAGAATCGCATGGTTTTTGGCCGCTAGCGGCGAAAATCGCGCGGTTTTTGGCAGGTAGCGGCGAAATTCGCGTGATTTTTGCCCGCCAGCTGCGAAAATCGCATGGTTTTTGGCCGCTAGCGGCGAAAATCACGCGGTTTTTGGCAGGTAGCGGCGAAATTCGCGCGATTTTTGCCCGGCAGTTTCAAAAATCGCATGGATTCTGGCCGCTAGCGTCGAAAATAGCGCGGTTTTCGGCCGTTAGCGGCAAAAATCGCCCGATTTTTGGCCGGTAGCGGCGAAAATCGCGCTATTTTTGGCCGGTAGCGGCGAAAATCGCGATTTTTGCCCGCCAGCTGCGAAAATCGCATGGTTTTTGGCCGCTAGCGACAAAAATCGCGTTGTTTTTGGCCGGTAGCGGCGAAAATCGCGTTATTTTTGCCCGCCAGCTGCAAAAATCGCATAGTTTCTGGCCGCTAGCGGCGAAAATCGCGCGATTTTTGGCCGCTAGCGGCGAAATTCGCACGATTTTTGGCCGCTAGCGGCGAAATTTGCACGATTTTTGGCCACTAGCGTTGAAAATCGCCCCATTTTTGGCCGCTAGCGGCGAAAATAGCCCCTTTTTTGGCCGCTAGCGGCGAAAATCGGTCGATTTTTGGTAGGTAGCGGCGAAATTCGCGCGATTTTTGCCCGCCAGCGGCAAAAATCGCATGGTTTCTGGCCTCTAGCGTCGAAAATAGCGCGGTTTTCGGCCATTACCGGCAAAAATCGCCCGATTTTTGGCCGCTAGTGGCGAAAATCACGCGGTTTTTGGCCGGTAGCGGCGAAAATCACGCGATTTTTGCCCGCCAGCTGCAAGAATCGCATGGTTTTTGGCCGCTAGCGGCGAAAATCGCGCGGTTTTTGGCAGGTAGCGGCGAAATTCGCGTGATTTTTGCCCGCCCGCTGCGAAAATCGCATGGTTTTTGGCCGCTAGCGGCGAAAATCACGCGGTTTTTGGCAGGTAGCGGCGAAATTCGCGCGATTTTTGCCCGCCAGCTTCAAAAATCGCATGGTTTCTGGCCGCTAGCGTCGAAAATAGCGCGGTTTTCGGCCGTTAGCGACAAAAATCGCCCGATTTTTGGCCGGTAGCGGCGAAATTCGCGATTTTTGCCGCCAGCTGCGAAAATCGCATGGTTTTTGGCCGCTAGCGACGAAAATCGCGTTGTTTTTGGCCGGTAGCGGCGAAAATCGCGCTATTTTTCCCCGCCAGCTGCAAAAATCGCATAGTTTCTGGCCGCTAGCGGCGAAAATCGCGCGATTTTTAGCCGCTAGCGGCGAAATTCGCACGATTTTTGGCCGCTAGCGGCTTCAATCGCGCGATCTTTGGCTGGTAGCGGCTTAAATCGCGCCATTTTTGCCCGCCAGCTGTGAAAATCGCACGGTTTTTGCCCGCTAGCGGCGAAAATCACACGGTTTTTGGCTGGTAGCCGCGAAAATCACGCGATTTTTGCCCGCCAGCTGCGAAAATCGCATGGTTTTTGGCCGCTAGCGGCGAAAATCGCGCGGTTTTTGGCAGGTAGCGGCGAAATTCGCGTGATTTTTGCCCGCCAGCTGCGAAAATCGCATGGTTTTTGGCCGCTAGCGGCGATAATCGCGCGGTTTTTGGCAGGTAGCGGCGAAATTCGCGCGATTTTTTTCCGCCAGCTGCAAAAATCGCATAGTTTCTGGCCGCTAGTGTCGAAAATAGCGCGGTTTTCGGCCGTTAGCGGCAAAAATCGCCCGATTTTTGGCCGCTAGCGGCGAAAATCGCACGGTTTTTGGCCGGTAGCTGCGAAAATCACGCTATTTTTGCCCGCTAGCTGCAAAAATCGCATAGTTTCTGGCCGCTAGTGTCGAAAATAGCGCGGTTTTCGGCCGTTAGCGGCAAAAATCGCCCGATTTTTGGCCGCTAGCGGCAAAAATCGCATGGTTTTTGGCCGGTAGCGGCGAAAATCGCGCTATTTTTGCCCACCAGCTGCAAAAATCGCATGGTTTCTGGCCGCTAGCGTAAAAAATAGCACGGTTTTCGGCCGTTAGCGGCAAAAATCGCCCGATTTTTAGCCGCCAGCGGCGAAATTTGCACGATTTTTGGCCGCTAATGGCGAAAATCGCCCCATTTTTGGCCGCTAGCGGCGAAATTTGCACGATTTTTGGCCGCTAACGGCGAAAATCGCCCCATTTTTGGCCGCTAGCGGCGAAAATCGCGATTTTTGCCCGCCAGCTGCGAGAATCGCATGGTTTTTGGCCCCTCGCGGCGAAAATCGCGCGGTTTTTGGCAGGTAGCGGCGAAAATCGCGCTATTTTTGCCCGCCAGCTGCAAAAATCGCATAGTTTCTGACCGCTAGGGGCGAAAATCGCGCGATTTTTGGCCACTAGCGGCGAAATTTGCACGATTTTTCGCCGATAACGGCGAAAATCGTCCCATTTTTGGCCGCTAGCGGCGAAAATAGCCCCTTTTTTGGCCGCTAGCGGCGAAAATCGAGCGATTTTTGGCAGGTGGCGGCGAAATTCGCGCAATTTTTGGCCGCTAGCGGCGAAATTTGCACGATTTTTGGCCGCTAACGTCGAAAATCGCCCCATTTTTGGCCGCTAGCGGCGAAAATAGCCCCTTTTTTGGCAGGTAGCGGCGAAATTCGCGCGATTTTTGCCCGCCAGCTGCAAAAATTGCATGGTTTCTGGCCGCTAGCGTCAAAAATAGCACGGTTTTCGGCCGTTAGCGACGAAAATCGCCCCATTTTTGGCCGCTAGCGGCGAAAATATCGCCTTTTTTGGCCGGTAGCGGCCTAAATCGCGCGATTTTTGCCCGCCAGCGTTGAAAATCGCACGGTTTTTGGCCGCTAGCGGCGAAAATCACGCGGTTTTTGGCCGGTAGCGGCAAAAATCGCCCGATTTTTGGCCTCTAGCGGCGAAAATCGCACGGTTTTTGGCTGCTAGCGGCGAAAATCGCGCTATTTTTGGCCGATAGCGGCTAAACTCGCGATTTTTGCCCGCCAGCTGCGAAAATCGCATGGTTTTTGGCCGCTAGCGGCGAAAATCGCGCGGTTTTTGGCCGGTAGCCGCGAAAATCGCTCTTTTTTTGCCCGCCAGCTGCAAAAATCGCACAATTTCTGACCGCTAGGGGCGAAAATCGCGCGATTTTTGGCCGCTAGCGGCAAAATTCGCACGATTTTTGGCCGCTAGCGGCGAAATTTGCACGATTTTTGGCCGCTAACGTTGAAAATCGCCCCATTTTTGGCCGCTAGCGGCGAAAATAGCCCCTTTTTTGGCCGCTAGCGGCGAAAATCGCGCGATTTTTTGCAGGTAGCGGCGAAATTCGCGCGATTTTTGCCCGCCAGCTGCAAAAATCGCATGGTTTCTGGCCGCTAGCGTAAAAAATTGCGCGGTTTTCGGCCGTTAGCGGCAAAAATCGCCCGATTTTTGGCCGCTAGCGGCGAAAATCGCACGGTTTTTGGCCGGTAGCTGCGAAAATCGCGCTATTTTTGCCCGCTAGCTGCAAAAATCGCATAGTTTCTGGCCGCTAGTGTCGAAAATAGCGCGGTTTTCGGCCGTTAGCGGCAAAAATCGCCCGATTTTTGGCCGCTACCGCCAAAAATCGCATGGTTTTTGGCCGGTAGCGGCGAAAATCGCGCTATTTTTGCCCACCAGCTGCAAAAATCGCATGGTTTCTAGCCGCTAGCGTAAAAAATAGCACGGTTTTCGGCCGTTAGCGGCAAAAATCGCCCGATTTTTGGCCGCTATCGGCGAAATTTGCACGATTTTTGGCCACTAGCGTTGAAAATCGCCCCATTTTTGGCCGGTAGCGGCGAAAATCACGCGATTTTTGCCCGCCAGCTGCGAGAATCGCATGGTTTTTGGCCGCTAGCGGCGAAAATCGCGCGGTTTTTGGCAGGTAGCGGCGAAATTCGCGTGATTTTTGCCCGCCAGCTGCGAAAATCGCATGGTTTTTGGCCGCTAGCGGCGAAAATCACGCGGTTTTTGGCAGGTAACGGCGAAATTCGCGCGATTTTTGCCCGCCAGCTTCAAAAATCGCATGGTTTCTGGCCGCTAGCGTCGAAAATAGCGCGGTTTTCGGCCGTTAGCGGCAAAAATCGCCCAATTTTTGGCCGGTAGTGGCGAAAATCGCGCTATTTTTGGCGGGTAGCGGCGAGAATCGCGATTCTTGCCCGCCAGCTGCGAAAATCGCATGGTTTTTGGCCGCTAGCGACAAAAATCGCGTTGTTTTTGGCCGGTAGCGGCGAAAATCGCGCTATTTTTGCCCGCCAGCTGCAAAAATCGCATAGTTTCTGGCCGCTAGCGGCGAAAATCGCGCGATTTTTGGCCGCTAGCGGCGAAATTCGCACGATTTTTGGCCGCTAGCGGCGAAATTTGCACGATTTTTGGCCACTAGCGTTGAAAATCGCCCCATTTTTGGCCGCTAGCGGCGAAAATAGCCCCTTTTTTGGCCGCTAGCGGCGAAAATCGGTCGATTTTTGGTAGGTAGCGGCGAAATTCGCGCGATTTTTGCCCGCCAGCGGCAAAAATCGCATGGTTTCTGGCCTCTAGCGTCAAAAATAGCGCGGTTTTCGGCCATTACCGGCAAAAATCGCCCGATTTTTGGCCGCTAGTGGCGAAAATCACGCGGTTTTTGGCCGGTAGCGGCGAAAATCACGCGATTTTTGCCCGCCAGCTGCGAGAATCGCATGGTTTTTGGCCGCTAGCGGCGAAAATCGCGCGGTTTTTGGCAGGTAGCGGCGAAATTCGCGTGATTTTTGCCCGCCAGCTGCGAAAATCGCATGGTTTTTGGCCGCTAGCGGCGAAAATCACGCGGTTTTTGGCAGGTAGCGGCGAAATTCGCGCGATTTTTGCCCGCCAGCTTCAAAAATCGCATGGTTTCTGGCCGCTAGCGTCGAAAATAGCGCGGTTTTCGGCCGTTAGCGGCAAAAATCGGCCGATTTTTGGCCGGTAGCGGCGAAAATCGCGATTTTTGCCGCCAGCTGCGAAAATCGCATGGTTTTTGGCCGCTAGCGACGAAAATCGCGTTGTTTTTGGCCGGTAGCGGCGAAAATCGCGCTATTTTTGCCCGCCAGCTGCAAAAATCGCATAGTTTCTGGCCGCTAGCGGCGAAAATCGCGCGATTTTTGGCCGCTAGCGGCGAAATTCGAACGATTTTTGGCCGCTAGCGGCTTGAATCGCGCGATTTTTGGCTGGTAGCGGCTTAAATCGCGCCATTTTTGCCCGCCAGCTGTGAAAATCGCACGGTTTTTGGCCGCTAGCGGCGAAAATCACACGGTTTTTGGCTGGTAGCGGCGAAAATCACTCGATTTTTGCCCGCCAGCTGCGAAAGACGCATGGTTTTTGGCCGCTAGCGGCGAAAATCGCGCGGTTTTTGGCAGGTAGCGGCGAAATTCGCGTGATTTTTGCCCGCCAGCTGCGAAAATCGCATGGTTTTTGGCCGCTAGCGGCGAAAATCGCGCGGTTTTTGGCAGGTAGCGGCGAAATTCGCGCGATTTTTTTCCGCCAGCTGCAAAAATCGCATAGTTTCTGGCCGCTAGTGTCGAAAATAGCGCGGTTTTCGGCCGTTAGCGGCAAAAATCGCCCGATTTTTGGCCGCTAGCGGCAAAAATCGCATGGTTTTTGGCCGGTAGCGGCGAAAATCGCGCTATTTTTGCCCACCAGCAGCAAAAATCGCATGGTTTCTGGCCGCTAGCGTAAAAAATAGCACGGTTTTCGGCCGTTAGCGGCAAAAATCGCCCGATTTTTAGCCGCCAGCGGCGAAATTTGCACGATTTTTGGCCGCTAACGGCGAAAATCGCCCCATTTTTGGCCGCTAGCGGCGAAAATTGCGATTTTTGCCCGCCAGCTGTGAAAATCGCATGGTTTTTGGCCGCTAGCGGCGAAAATCGCGCGGTTTTTGGCCGGTAGCGGCGAAAATCGCGCTATTTTTGCCCGCCAGCTGCAAAAATCGCATAGTTTCTGACCGCTAGGGGCGAAAATCGCGCGATTTTTGGCCGCTAGCGGCGAAATTTGCACGATTTTTGGCCGCTAGCGGCGAAATTTGAACGATTTTTGGCCGCTAGCGTTGAAAATCGCCCCATTTTTGGCCGCTAGCGGCGAAAATAGTCCCTTTTTTGTCCGCTAGCGGCGAAAATCGGTCGATTTTTGGTAGGTAGCGGCGAAATTCGCGCGATTTTTGGCCGCTAGCGGCGAAAATCACGTGGTTTTTGGCCGGTAGCGGCGAAAATCACGCGATTTTTGCCCGCCAGCTGCGAGAATCGCATGGTTTTTGGCCGCTAGCGGCGAAAATCGCGCAGTTTTTGGCAGGTAGCGGCGAAAATCGCGCTATTTTCGCCCGCCAGCTGCAAAAATCGCATAGTTTCTGACCGCTAGGGGCAAAAATCGCGCGATTTTTGGCCGCTAGCGGCGAAATTTGCACGATTTTTGGCCGCTAACGGCGAAAATCGCCCCATTTTTGGCCGCTAGCGGCGAAAATAGCCCCTTTTTTGGCCGCTAGCGGCGAAAATCGCGCGATTTTTGGCAGGTGGCGGGGAAATTCGCGCAATTTTTGGCCGCTAGCGGCGAAATTTGCATGATTTTTGGCCGCTAACGGCGAAAATCGCCCTATTTTTGGCCGCTAGCGGCGAAATCAGCCCCTTTTTTGGCCGCTAGCGGCGAAAATCGCGCGGTTTTTGGCAGGTAGCGGCGAAATTCGCGCCATTTTTGCCCGCCAGCTGCAAAAATCGCATGGTTTCTGGCCGCTAGCGTAAAAAATAGCACGGTTTTCGGCCGTTAGCGGCGAAAATCGCCCCATTTTTGGCCGCTAGCGGCGAAAATATCGCCTTTTTTGGCCGGTAGCGGCCAAAATCGCGCGATTTTTGCCCGCCAGCTGTGAAAGTCGCACGGTTTTTGACCGCAAGCGGCGAAAATCACGCGGTTTTTGGCCGGTAGCGGCAAAAATCGCCCGATTTTTGGCCTCTAGCGGCGAAAATCGCACGGTTTTTGGCTGCTAGCGACGAAAATCGCGTTATTTTTGGCCGATAGCGGCTAAATTCGCGATTTTTGCCCGCCAGTTGCGAAAATCGCATGGTTTTTGGCCGCTAGCGGCGAAAATCGCGCGGTTTTTGGCCGGTAGCCGCGAAAATCGCTCTTTTTTTGCCCGCCAGCTGCAAAAATCGCACAGTTTCTGACCGCTAGGGGCGAAAATCGCGCGATTTTTGGCCGCTAGCGGCGAAATTCGCACGATTTTTGGCCGCTAGCGGCGAAATTTGCACGACTTTTGGCCGCTAGCGTTGAAAATCGCCCCATTTTTGGCCGTTAGCGGCGAAAATAGCCCCTTTTTTTGGCCGCTAGCGGCGAAAATCGGTCGATTTTTTGCAGGTAGCGGCGAAATTCGCGCGATTTTTGCCCTTTAGCGGCAAAAATCGCATGGTTTCTGGCCGCTAGCGTCGAAAATAGCGCGGTTTTCGGCCATTAACGGCAAAAATCGCGCTATTTTTGGCCGGTATCAGCGAAAATCGCGATTTTTGCCCGCCAGCTGCGAAAATCGCATGGTCTTTGGCCGCTAGCGGCGAAAATCGCGCGGTTTTTGGCTGGTAGCGGCGAAAATCGCGCTATTTTTGCTCGCCAGCTGCAAAAATCGCATAGTTACTGGCTGGTAGCGGCGAAAATCGTGCGATTTTTGGCCACTAGCGGAAAAATTCGCACGATTTTTGGCCGCTTGCGGTGAAATTTGAACGATTTTTGGCCGCTAGTGGCGAAAATCACGCGGTTTTTGGCCGGTAGGGGCGAAAATCACGTGATTTTTTGCCCGCCAGCTGCGAGAATCGCATAGTTTCTGGCCGCTAGCGGCGAAAATTGCGCGATTTTTGGCCGCTAGCGGCGAAAATCGCCCCATTTTTGGCCGCTAGCGGCGAAAATAGCCCCTTTTTTGGCCGCTAGCGGCGAAAATCGCGCGATTTTTGGCAGGTAGCGGCGAAATTCGCGCGATTTTTGGCCGCCAGCTGCAAAAATCGCATGGTTTCTGGCCGCTAGCGTCGAAAATAGCGCGGTTTTCGGCTGTTAGCGGCAAAAATCGCCCGATTTTTGGCCGGTAGCGGCGAAAATCGCGCTATTTTTGGCCGGTAGCGGCGAAAATCGCGTTTTTTGCCCGCCAGCTGCGAAAATCGCATGGTTTTTGGCCGCTAGCGACAAAAATCGCGTTGTTTTTGGCCGGTAGCGGCGAAAATCGCGCTATTTTTGCCCGCCAGCTGCAAAAATCGCATAGTTTCTGGCCGCTAGCGGCGAAAATCGCGCGATTTTTGGCCGCTAGCGGCGAAATTCGCACGATTTTTGGCCGCTAGCGGCGAAATTTGCACGATTTTTGGCCACTAGCGTTGAAAATCGCCCCATTTTTGGCCGCTAGCGGCGAAAATAGCCCCTTTTTTGGCCGCTAGCGGCGAAAATCGGTCGATTTTTGGTAGGTAGCGGCGAAATTCGCGCGATTTTTGCCCGCCAGCGGCAAAAATCGCATGGTTTCTGGCCTCTAGCGTCGAAAATAGCGCGGTTTTCGGCCATTACCGGCAAAAATCGCCCGTTTTTTTGGCCGCTAGTGGCGAAAATCACGCGGTTTTTGGCCGGTAGCGGCGAAAATCACGCGATTTTTGCCCGCCAGCTGCGAGAATCGCATGGTTTTTGGCCGCTAGCGGCGAAAATCGCGCGGTTTTTGGCAGGTAGCGGCGAAATTCGCGCGATTTTTGCCCGCCAGCTTTAAAAATCGCATGGTTTCTGGCCGCTAGCGTCGAAAATAGCGCGGTTTTCGGCCGTTAGCGGCAAAAATCGCCCGATTTTTGGCCGGTAGCGGCGAAAATCGCGATTTTTGCCGCCAGCTGCGAAAATCGCATGGTTTTTGGCCGCTAGCGACGAAAATCGCGTTGTTTTTGGCCGGTAGCGGCGAAAATCGCGCTATTTTTGCCCGCCAGCTGCAAAAATTGCATAGTTTCTGGCCGCTAGCGGCGAAAATCGCGCGATTTTTGGCCGCTAGCGGCGAAATTCGCACGATTTTTGGCCGCTAGCGGCTTGAATCGCGCGATTTTTGGCTGGTAGCGGCTTAAATCGCGCCATTTTTGCCCGCCAGCTGTGAAAATCGCACGGTTTTTGGCCGCTAGCGGCGAGAATCACACGGTTTTTGGCTGGTAGCGGCGAAAATCACGCGATTTTTGCCCGCCAGCTGCGAAAATCGCATGGTTTTTGGCCGCTAGCGGCGAAAATCGCGCGGTTTTTGGCAGGTAGCGGCGAAAATAGCACGGTTTTTGGCCGGTAGCTGCGAAAATCGCGCTATTTTTGCCCGCTAGTTGCAAAAATCGCATAGTTTCTGGCCGCTAGTGTCGAAAATAGCGCGGTTTTCGGCCGTTAGCGGCAAAAATCGCCCGATTTTTGGCCGCTAGCGGCGAAAATCGCACTATTTTTGCCCACCAGCTGCAAAAATCGCATGGTTTCTGGCCGCTAGCGTAAAAAATAGCACGGTTTTCGGCCGTTAGCGGCAAAAATCGCCCGATTTTTAGCCCCCAGCGGCGAAATTTGCACGATTTTTGGCCGCTAACGGCGAAAATCGCTCCATTTTTGGCCGCTAGCTGCGAAATTTGCACGATTTTTGGCCGCTAACGGCGAAAATCGCCCCATTTTTGGCCGCCAGCGGCGAAAATAGCCCCTTTTTTGGCCGCTAGCGGCGAAAATCGGTCGATTTTTGGCAGGTAGCGGCGAAATTCGTGCGATTTTTGCCCGCCAGCTGCAAAAATCGCCCGATTCTTGGCCGCTAGCGGAGAAAATCGCACGGTTTTTGGCCGCTAGCGGCGAAAATCGCGCTATTTTTGGCCGGTAGCGGCGAAAATCGCGATTTTTGCCCGCCAGCTGCGAAAAGCGCATGGTTTTTGGCCGCTAGCGGCGAAAATCGCGCGATTTTTGGCCGTTAGCGGCGAAATTTGCACGATTTTTGGCCGCTATCGGCTTGAATCGCGCGATTTCTGGCTGGTAGCGGCTTAAATTGCGTCATTTTTGCCCGCCAGCTGTGAAAATCGCACGGTTTTTGGCCGCTAGCGGCGAAAAAAGTCACTGCACATTCTCTCATGTGTATTATACATATATAAGACGCTAAACTATAATGCCAATCCTGATCTCAAAGGCTTCATAGAAGGTTGTATTAGAACCCATGAGCACCACACCAGAAATAAATACAGTTTTGATATTCCTAGAGTACGACTTAATCAAACTAGAAATGCTCTACAAATCAAGGGGCCCAGAATGTGGAATGACCTTCCCAACCATGTTAAAGACTGTACCTCTCTCAACCAGTTTAAGTTAAAAACGAAGCTATACCTAATAAATTCCCTGTAACCTACCTTACCCCTCTATTGTCAACCCATGTTTTTTGTTTTTTCTTGTTTTTCAAATCAACGCTGTTTGAATGTAATTTTCTGTAATAATTTGTAATTGTATTTGTGCTGCTTTTTCAACAATGTTCCTCCCTCTTTTACCTCTATTTTTATTTGTACTCAACACATTTTGTTCTTTTTACCCATTAGTTTTAAGCTTTAGTCATTAGTGTTTTTTCCTGCCCGAAACGCTTTGCGTAATAGTGGCTTTAGGCATTGTATGTACTAGCTCTATCTATAAAGCCAACAAACTTTGTAAAATCTCTTTATGTATGTACCTTTGCCTAAATAAAAATTATTATTATTATTATTATTATTATTAAGATCATCATGATGTATTAAAACACCTTTCCAGCTACGATTGTTGATTTGACTCCATTATCTTTTAAAATCTTTAAAAGAGACAAAAAAGTCTAAGCTGTCTATGATATTGATGAAATAATGATGGAACTGACATGTAAAATTTAAACTGCAGGGTAAATAGATCAAACGAACCTTATTCATCACATAGTTTAATATTTCCTGGTCCAGCATTTAAGCTTACATTACAAGCTACCTGCACTGCACTGCTAACCCAAGGCAAGCTAGGACACACAACTACAGTGGCTGTACAAATGTAGAGAAGAGATCAGCACTCAAGATACACGATACATAATGTAGAGTTTTTGCTGAACCTTGGCTGAGGAGGAGGTATTTTTTACTTACTTAATAACTATTCAAGCTTTTCCTGATACAAGTCTACAATACTCCTTTAATTCTGAGTGAATAATCACAGCATTTTTAAGTTTTTAGAGACTTTACAATGAAAAGATCACATGTTTAGAACAGGATCAGATTAAAGAACATTTTTATCACAAATAATATTTATCTATGAACATTTCTCATACATAATTTGCATAGCATTACAAACTTGGTTTTCATGATGATGGCAACACATATGTTAATTTATTGCATATACTGTGTGTGTGTGTGTGTGTGTGTGTGTGTGTGTGTGTGTGTATATATATATATAATACTGTATTATATATATATATATATATATATATATATATATATATATATATATATATATATATATGCATGTGTGTATGTGTATTTTACTATATACTCTGTACGTGTACTGAATTATTTACTGTATGTGTATTTTATTATTTATTATATGTGTATTTTATTATTTACTGTTTGCGTGTGTGTGTGTGTGTGTGTGTGTGTGTGTGTGTGTGTGTGTGTGTGTGTGCGCGCGCGCAGGCAACAAAAACACACTGTATATAATTGTGAGAGAGTGTGTGTTTGTATGTATGCATGTGTGTGTGTGTGTGTATATTATTATTATTATATATATATATATATATATATATATATATATATATATATATATATATATATATATATATATATATATATATATATATAATATAACAAACTACACATACATACATATACACATAGTATATTGAATTATTGAATATCAATTAATGCTATTAAAACATGAAACTGACTAAGTAACTATTATTCGAGGACCGTAACAGAAAAGTCATGTCTGTTTTGTTTATATAAATCAAACACAAAATTCCCTCCAACTAAAGATAAACGCAATACAGAAATCATCAGTTCTCGGGTGTACAACTCAAACTTTGCAAACACATCTAATCTTCCAGCTCAAAAAATATCCTTTAACATTTGAGACTGATAATTGCAACTGTCGCTGAAAACACTGGCTGGAATATGGTAATATTGCACTTGATCAAATTATTAAATGGAACACATTCTGATAAGTTGCCAAATATGT
Organism: Procambarus clarkii; assembly: GCF_040958095.1. Classification (NCBI taxonomy): domain Eukaryota; kingdom Metazoa; phylum Arthropoda; class Malacostraca; order Decapoda; family Cambaridae; genus Procambarus; species Procambarus clarkii. The sequence goes on from NC_091228.1 coordinate 1,731,688, forward strand.
GACCGTAGATTCTCTATAACATAGATATATAGTACTGTATATATTACAAAATTCAGATTAGACTAGAAATCAATAGGTCTGTTCTCAAGCACATGAGACATTACCAGCTTTGAAGTACATGAAATACTGTACCAGCTCTCAAGTACTTGTGACACTGAAACAACAGTTTTCCTTAAAATACAGTGTTTAGGGTTTCAAGGAAAATCAGAATCCTTGGGTAAATTTCCTCTTTGAAATCTGGATCCAGAGACGTGCAAATGATTCCAAGTGACAGTTTTGTGGGCATTAAAGAGTTAGCCTGTTCTTTGGCACATGAACTGGGTTACTCAAACATAGAGAGAAAATTAACAGTGTACTCAAAAGTAGCTTCCAAAAGAGAGGGGGAGGGATTCTAAATTGAGTTCTGAAGTCAAAATGCACAACCAGTAACAGCAAACTGGGAAGAGGTGACGAGACATCAGACGTACAAGGTGTGGCATAATTAACGATATATTAACAAAGTGGGACATAAACAGAAGAAACTACAAGCTACTAAATGCTACTTGGCACACTAAGAGAAATAAATATATATATACCCAAAGAAATAATATCTTACAATGACTTGAGTGTACCTATGTATATACATCATTATATTTACAACACAACCCATCAAATAAAATAAGACAAAGAACATAACAAATGAAGCTTTTGCAACACTATTATCTAAAATTTAATTCAGTTCTTTACAGAATATGACTGCACATTTAATGCATTAACTGACATGTCAAAAGTCATATGTTTTTTGTCGTCGAATATGTGGACCTCTATCAGTACCTACGATTATAGTAGGATCTGTGTAACGAGTGTTTCAGAGCTTCTGCGTATGTCATCTCAAGTTTTCTTAATTTCGCAACTTCAACGGACGGGTAATTAATCTTGGGTGTTGCTGGCTTCACTCTCGCGTCTGAGTTAGAAGTTTGATGCCTTTGACTTTCACTTTGGGAATGTTGCTTAATGTCACCATTATCATTTTGAGGATTCTTGTGATGTTGGCCATTATTGCTACGATCTCTGTGTCTGCGTGATCTGTGATGTTCACAGCGACCTCGATTTGAATTATAGACAATTCGAGTCTTGCCAACTTCTTCTTCTGACTGTGGCTGTAAGGTAGGGAATTCATCCTGTGGTTGCCTCTGATTATGCAACTGATAGGAATCTCTGTCCCTTCTGTGTTGTCTGTAGCTTAATTGTCCATGATTAGTGTGATTCAGACTCTGGCTTCCGTGAGTGTACTGGTATTGACCTTGATACTGTTGTTGTTGGTAGGAGTCTAGGCGAATGCGCTGGTGACGGCGACGACGCTTCTGTCTGCTGGATGGTCGTGAGCCATTACCCAAGTCCAGGGTATCAGGCCGGGGTGGCTTGTGGATAATGCGTTGATCCTCTGCTGTAATGTGGCATTCTTTCTTCTCCTGTAAACTCAAGCCCTCTGTACATATATTCTCAGAAATCTGAGAAGTTTCGGAAAGGTTCAGTTCTTTTATAACAGTAGCAATTTCCTTTTCCACAATACACTGAAGTTTAGAGTCTACATTATCTGGAGCAGATGCAATGTCATAGATTTCTGCAGGTGAAGACTTGGATTCTTCATTTTTATCAAGAGACATATTAGAATCTTCAATAACTGTAGAATTATTGAAGTCATCAGCTCTGATAGGAGTAGCTTCGTTGCTAAAATTTACTTCCTGCGACATCTTTTCTTGTACCTGAGGGGTCTTGGAAGATTGAGTCTGAGTATCTTTTTCATCTACAGTTTTCTTCAAGACAGTAAAAATCTCCTGGAACAGCTTTTTATACTCAGGAGCTGCCTGGAATCTCTTATCACATGGGTTGATAGGGGAGCTCAGGTCTAAGCATTTGGCAGATAAAGTTGGCGTTGGTGTCAAGTCATCAAAAATCTCACGGTGTGGGGTCTCTTCTCCAGTTTGTGTTGCCTTGTTACTCAGCCTACTTTCTCCATCTGAAAAACCAGATGATGATGTCTCCACCTCTGAAAACTCTTCCATATTGCTTTTAGGGCGACCAACAGAAGGCTTAAGGTCACAGGTGCAGGTATGACACCGCTGGCACTTCATAGTGATGGCGGAATCATGTATGGTGTCTGTCATCACCAAACTCATTGGGCCAGACATATCATCAACTCCTGGATGAACAAGGCTTTCATGGCTAAAACCTGACCCTTGTGTGCTCTGGTTCTGCTGTTGCTGCAACTGTTGCTGCTGCTGTTGTTGCTGCTGTTGTTGCTGCTGCTGCTGCTCCCGAGCTTCCAGGAGAGCTTCATATTTCTCAATTAAGATGCGGTATGAAGTATCAAGTTCTGACAACAGGGAGTTGTGTGGAGCTTCACTAGCTTCTGTCCCAGGGGATGTCCCACCAGATCCCACATGACTAACCACCTGGCCAATTGATGCCAACGATTCCTGAAATAAATGAAACCACAAAAATTATGAAAAGCATGGAAATAAACTATTACAAGTTTAACTTTACACAACAATTCCTTAATCAAAATTAAGCAAAATTTAAAAAAGAAAAAAAAAATCCTATACACAAACTGCATAGACTCTTCCCCATGGGAAGAGTATTTCACCTCTCTAAGGCATAAGCTTAAGTAATTACCCAAGTGTAATTACCTAAGTGTAGTTACAGGATGAGAGCTACGCTCGTGGTGTCCCGTCTTCCCAGCACTCTTTGTCATATAACGCTTTGAAACTACTGACGGTCTTGGCCTCCACCACCTTCTCACCTAACTTGTTCCAACCGTCTACCACTCTGTTTGCGAAAGTGAATTTTCTTATATTTCTTCGGTATCTGTGTTTAGCTAGTTTAAATCTATGACCTCTTGTTCTTAAAGTTCCAGGTCTCGGGAAATCTTCCCTATCGATTTTATCAATTCCTGTTACTATTTTGTATGTAGTGATCATATCACTTCTTTTTCTTCTGTCTTCTAGTTTCCTAGAAGTAAGCACTTCTAGGAAAGTGCTTACCTTTCAGTGCTTACCCATCAGTGACTACATGAAAGTGAGTTCTAGCTCTTTATGCCCTGCCTACTTGCCTACTACCCTTGTTGTACCTGTGCTCAACTAATCTGATGATCAAAATCTTTGTCAAGCTTGTCCTTAAAGTTGTGGGTGGAGGTGGCTTCCACAGTTACTTCTTTCAGTACATGTTGACCACCTGTATAGTTTGAGTGTATTTCTTCAACTAATTTGTTTTTCCGGTTTCTATGTGTCCCCCTTGTCCTACTTTCTCACAACTTAAAGAGGCTGTTCTTGTTCACCCTGTCTATTCCCCTCAGTATGTTGTGTCTGTTTTATATGTCATCCAACATTAAGGTCCAGTTCTTCAACCTATTCTCATATCATAACCCTCTTAACCTTGCCACTAATCTAGTTGCAAATGCTTGCACTTTTTCAAATTTTGTTTTACACTTCACAAGGTATGGAAATTACCCAAGTGTAATTACCTAAGTGTAGTTACAGAATGAGAGCTATGCTCGTGGTGTCCCGTCTTCCCAGCACTCTGTCATATAACACTTTGAAACTACTGATGGTCTTGGCCTCCACTACCACCTCACCTAACTTGTTCCAACCGTCTACAACTCTGTTTACAAAAGTGAATTTTCTTATATTTCTCCGGCAGCTTTGTTTCATTAGTTTAAATCTATGACCTCTTGTTCTTGAAGTTCCAGGTCTCAGGAATTCTTCCCTATCAATTTTATCGATTCCTGTTACTATTTTGAACGTAGTGATCATATTGCCTCTTTTTCTACTATCTTCTAGTTTTTGCCTATTTAATGCCTCTAACCTTTCCTCGTAGCTCTTGTCCTTCAGTTCTGGGAACCATTATACTCAGCCCCTGCCAGTTTGGCTTCCGGTCCCAAAAGAGCACCAATGATGCAATCATTAGTCTCCTTGACGTAATCTACTCAACCCTTGACAAAAATGAGTTACTGATTGGACTCTTCATTGGCCTAAGAAAAGCCTTTGATACTGTTAATCACAACTACCTCTTAAACTCCAGCATTATGGAATCCGAGGCCTTGCCCTGGACTATATCCGATCCTATCTTAGTGATAGACACCAATGTGTAGCCATCAATGATACAACCTCTTCCACTCTACCAATAACCATTGGAGTGCCACAGGGCAGCATCTTGGGACCTCTTCTATTTCTTATATATATAAATGATCTGCCTAATGTCTCTAATGTTCTTAAACCTATATTGTTTGCTGATGATACTACCCTCATCTATTCAGACCCTAACCCACATACACTAAATAATGTTGTGAATAATGAATTAAAAAAAGTCCACTTATGGATGTCAACTAACAAACTAACACTAAACATAGAAAAGACCTACTACATCTTATTTGGAAGCAAATCATCAAATGCAATTCAGCTACAGATAGACAACATTAACATCAGTAATAAAAGTGATGGAAAATTTCTTGGCCTATTCCTAGACAAGAGACTCAACTTCAGCACCCATATTCAACACATAACTAAGAAAGTCTCTAAAACAGTTGGTATACTCTCCAAAATCAGATATTATGTTCCTAACTCTGCTCTCCTCTCACTATATTATGCACTAATCTAGCCCTATCTTAATTATGGTATCTGTGCATGGGGGTCTACCACTGCAAACCACCTCAATCCCATCATCACCCAGCAAAAATCTGCTATCAGAATAATAACAAACTCTGCTTTCAGACAACACTCAGCTCCCTTAACTTGCTAAATATTAACTCCCTCCACACATTCTCTTGTGTCAACCTCATTTACAAAACCCTGTTCTTAAATGCAAACCATGCTCTGAAATTCTCCCTGGACAAATGTAATAGGATCCATTATCACCACACCAGAAATAAATATTTCTTTGATATCCCCAGGATCAAACTTAATCTGTGTAAACACACTATGCAAATAAAGGGACCTAGTCTATGGAACTCACTCCCTAGTGAATTGAAAAGCTGTCAAACTTTTGCCTCATTCAAAAACAAATACAAAAAGTACCTAATTTCATGTTCGTAGTTTCCTACACTGAGCTTTAAATTTGCTCTGTATCTAGTGTTACCCAATCTCCCAATCTTTATGTACTTAATCCAAACAACTTTATCATTGTGTTCATTGCTTTCTTCTTTTATTAGAAGGCTTACAAAAGGCTTACAAAAAAGCCTCCAGATCTTTAGCCCCTGCTATTGCTTTGCTCTTCAACAAGTCACTTGAACTCCAAACCTTTCCAGATATTCTAAAAAACCAGCGTTGAATGTAATGAAACGCCATTTTCTGGGTGAGCCCCGGAGGCTCCCTGGAGCTTATCGGGCTAATGTGTGTTATGTTAGACCGGGACATTAGCTATGGAGTTCAGACCTACCAGGGACCAGCGCCAGAACCTGGCCCCTTCAGAGAGGTTTCAGGGAGCAATGGCCCTGGAAAACCCCATATGGTTGGGGGTTTTCCTTATCTGCCATCGACCGGGGTTAGGCACCCAGAAAGGTAGGCGTAACAAAACAAACCCCACATGGTAAAAAACTACAACAAAAACCGAACAGAGAGGTAGAAAACTCCCTACAATCCCAAGGAAAACAATCAAACAATCAATTTACTGCCGCGCCGGTCGTCCGCGCAGCCCTCCCCTCCCCAGGAGGGGGAGGGGGGGGGCCCCGGACCTCACCGCGCCGGCTGCCGTCAGTTCGAAAACTAGGCTTCAACCAACGCGAAAAATCCCGCCGACCGGATGGGAGGGAGGGTAACCAGGGAGCCTCCGGGGCTCACCCAGAAAATGGCGTTTCATTACATTCAACGCTGGTTTTCTGGGGGGAGCCCCTACGGCTCCCTGGAGCTACATACCCAAAGAGAAGGAAAAATGGGACTTACCCGGGAGGCGGTGGCCACAAACTCCTCAACTCGAAGTCGAGACAACTGGCTGCAACCTGCGACCCAAAGCAACACAAGAACGACGAGGAGCAGGGACATTCACCAAATAACGGGCGGCCAGGTCCCTGTTCGACTTCCAAAATCCACGCGCCCGAATATGAGCCCAAGACATATTACCAAACACGGCAGCCAAAGCCACAAACTTCCTAACGTCATGGGCGCGAGGATAGACCGCAGGCTGGCTAGATTTAATAACCCTGCGGACAACCTGGGAGACCCGAGCCCTGGAACAGGGAACGAGGGAAACCGGATCAACCCAAAGCGCATCCCCAGCCACTCCGGCCGAAGCGCGCAGGTAACGGCGAAGTGCAGCAACAGGACACAACACATGATGCACCCCCGGCCGAACCAACCAAGCATCAATGACCCACGGACCCCTCCGGAAAGCAGCCGTCTCGTTCTTCGCCAGAAAGGACGGAGAAGGCTGCAAACGGACAAACCTACCCCCAGGACCAAAAGAGCAGAAACCCCTGCGCCGGAGGAGAGCATGAAGCTCCCCTACCCGGCCCCCAGAGGCCAATGCCAACAAAAACAAAGCCTTGGAAAAACAATCAGGAACCGAAGGGGCCACCACAAACCGAGGAGAGGAAAGATAGGAGAGCACCCTGTCCAAGGACCAGGACGGCTCAGGCGGCGCATGAGCAGGCCGGAGGTGAAACATAGCACGGGAAAGCTTACGAAACGGGGCGGATGTGACGTCCACCCCGAAAGCGAGCTGGAGCGGCTCCGCCAGCGCCACACGATACGAGGCGACAGTATTAGGCATCAAATGACGGTCCTGAAAAAGCCAAGTAAGGAAGGACAAAACAACCCGATCCGAAAGAAAAGACAACCTACGAAGAGCCAGAAAATGGCGAAAGGAACGCCAGGAAACTTCATACTGTCGCCTAGACGAAGCTCTCAGGTGGGACACCATCAAAGAAGCCACCTGATCACCATAGAAATGGTGATACACCCGCGTCAAAAAGACCAGACGCGAAGAGCAGAGGAGAAGGTCGAACCAGCCCCGTACCGGATCGGGCCGACCTGCTGAAAGAGGCGGAGCCGCGGGAAACGTCCCGGGTTCGGGCACCGAGCCAAAAGCACCGGAAACCAAGGCTGGGCCGGCCACCAAGGGGCCACGAGGACTACTCTCCCCGGGAATGTCTCTAACCGAACCAGAACCCGAAGCAACAGCTGGACCGGAGGAAAAAGGTACAGGTAACCCCACCTCGACCAGTCCTGCCGAAAAGCATCCACCGCGAACGCCTCGCAGTCGGGGAAGGGCGTCACATATAGAGGGAGACGCCGGGACCACGCCGACGCGAAGAGGTCCACATCTGGGAGACCGTACGTCTGGCAGGTCCAACGAAACGAGTCGTCGTCGACCGTCCATTCCGTGGACAGGGGAAGGAAGCGAGACAGACCGTCCGCCAGAACGTTGGACACTCCCCGGACGTGAACCGCACGGAGAGCCAAACCCCGAGAATCCAGCAGACGAACCACTCGAAGGGACCAACCCCAAAGAGCCAAGGACCGAAGAGAACCCCCGCGGTTCAGGCAATGAACCACCGGAGAACAGTCCGAATGGAGGCGAATGGTCGATTCCCGAGCGACCCGAATCCTCCGAAGCGCGAACCAGACAGCCGCGAACTCCCGAACCGTGCTGTGAGCCCGATGGAAGGACGGACCCCACCGTCCCTGGCCTGCCTGGTGAGCACTGGTCACAAAGCCCCAGCCGAGAGACGACGCGTCCGTGAACACATCGAGCGAGGGCTCGGGAAGGCGCCAAGGCACCGAACCCCGAAAAATCCGAAGAGGAAGACGGTGACGCAGCAACCGACATAAGACCCCCGGAGGGCGAACCCAACGATCGCGAGAGAGGCGGAAAGGACGTCCCCGAAGGAACCAAAACAGACGCCGAAGCCAAACCCGACCCGGCGGGTAGACTAGCATGGCGAAGTTCAGACTCCCGCACAACCGCTCGAGCAACCGCCGAGTGACCCGGGACCCTCTCAGAAACAGCAAACGGCGGTCCCGCAGCCGCCGCAACGCCACCGGAGGTAGAGACAAGGAAGCGGTCCGAGAATCCCAAACAAGACCCAGCCAGGTCCGAACCTGGGACGGAACCAGATGGGACTTCCTCCAGTTCACCAGGAACCCGAACCTGGCGAGCTGGGAAAGAACCAAATCCCTGGCTAACAGACAAGCTGACCGACTGGGAGCCCACACCAGCCAGTCGTCGAGGTAGGCCAAAACCCGAATCCCTAGAAGACGCAGACGGGTCACCACAACTCGGGTCAGACGCGTGAAAACACGAGGTGCCAGATTCAGGCCAAAAGGTAGGCATCGAAAACGGTAAGCGTGACGCCCTACCACGAAGCCTAACCAGTCCCTGAACCCCGGATGAATAGGAACGTGCCAATACGCGTCCTTGAGGTCCAGGGACACCATCCAGGCACCCGGCTCCAACAGAAGCCGGACCTGAGACAGAGTAGTCATCCGAAAGGAGGGGCAAGGAATCCAGGGGTTCAGACGGGACAAGTCCAGAATGAACCTCAGATCCGCACAGTCCCGTTTCGGCACTGGAAACAGGCGGGAAACCCACCTGAGGGACGTAGTCGGTTCGACCACGCCCAAGCGCACCCACTCCAAGATGACTTGACGAAGCGCAGGAGAAGAGACCTGCCCTGTTAGCCCCGAACCCCCCAAAGGAGGACGAGTCGCCCAACGCCACCGCAGGCCGGATGACACGACCGAAAAGGCCCACAAATCGTGGGACCAAGCGTGGGCAAACAGAGCGAGCCTCCCCCCCATCGCCCCGTCAATGGGGCAAACTGCGAAAGGGCCGACGCCCCGCACGAGAACCCAACCGTCGAACAGGGCGAACACTGCGCCGCCCAGACGACGCTGACCCCAAAGGGAACAACGGCTCAGAAACCGGCACCAAAGGCCCACCTCGACCAGCGGAAACCGAAACCCTGGCACGACCCCTCCGAAACTGCCGAGAACGACTGCTCCGGAGAATCAACAAGTCCGCCATAGGACGACAACTAGCCGAAGCCGCATGCAGAAACTGGGACACCGCAGACTCTGCAAACAGCAACGGACAAAAAGGAGATGAAAACCTAAGAGCCAGGGCCCAAGCGGAATCCAAAGAGAGGGCGAGCACAGCCTGACGGCACGCGAGGCGAGAAGCAAAAAACAGAGACACCGCTTCCTTCAGGATGGGCGCAAAGAGCTTCAACAGTGCAGCCGACGCCCTAGCTGCCGAAGAAAGCGCCCCGGACGAAGGCCCTTCACTCAACGCTCCCACATCCTCCTCGAGCCAAGCAGAAGAGAGCTCGAGAAGGGAAAAGAAACGCAAGACCGAAGCCAAATGCCCACGGGAGCGCAACTCCTCCGCAACCAATGAAGCCGAAAGCTGAGGAACCTGCACGTGAAGCTGGAAAAGGCCAACATCCCGAGAAAGCACAGGAGCGAATAAGCACGCATTAAGGTGCTCAAACTCGCCCCCCAGGTAAACCTGCATAAAAGTAGCAGTCTCGCGCCAATCAAGCGTGCGGGTCCGACAGAACCCATGCCACGCCCCTAACGAAAAGAAAGGGCAGTCTGCTAGCCAGGTAGACCCCGGAACCTCCAAACGTACCCAAAAACGGGAAGAAGAACCGAACTCAAACGAGGACGGATCCATTGGGGAGGCATAACCCGGGTCTCGCAAGAGGTATGCAGCAAGAGCTTCCCGAGCCACCTTCGCGGAGAGACGGGAAGTAGCAAACCCCTGTAAAGATGGAGCCGAGGTACCCAAAGGCGCCCGGAACCGAACACGGGGAGGAGCCGAACCCAAATCATACTCATACAGGGAGGGAGGATAAGAAAACCCCTCCCCCTGCAACAATAAACCCCGTGGGGAAGGCAAAAGCACCCAAGCGGGGTCACAGGGGGCCCAAGGCCCCCAGGCCGACTCCTCCCCAGCCCCAGGATCCCTTACGTCGGGACCCGGGGCAGAGCCGTCCTCCAAACCCTCTACCCCTGAAGAAAAGGTAGAGTCCAAGGGAAAGGCAGACAAGGGGGCCTGCTGGTGGGACCCAGAAGCCTCGGCAGGAGGAACCGGCTCAAATGCCTCCGTCCCCGACCCGGATGGGGCAGCCCCCGAAGCAGCCCGAGTCTCTCCACCAACTAAATCCTGTGCCAAGGCCGAAAGCCGCATACGTTTCGGAGCCGGACACAGGGGGGGTGGTGCAGGAAGAACCACAGGGGAAGGACCAGAGGGCGTAGGAGTCAAAGCCATAGCAATCAACGCCCCCAGGTCAGGGTCCCTAAAGCCAAAACGGGGCAGCCTCGGGGCATCCAGGCGGGAAACCGACCTAGCGCGTTGCAATAACCTAAATCTAACATGCAACGCTGATGCTGCCTGTACTCTAATAGGAACATCCTCAGAGTAAAACCTGAGCACAAGCAGAGAACAGGACTCGCAAGACTCCGGGTCAAAGGTGTCATTGACCCAACAGGCAGCATGACGGAGGCAAAACAGGTGACTGTCACCCTGAGACAAGGGCACACTGCAACCTTCAAACCCGCACAAGGCAGGCTGGAACTCGGGAGACGCCTCCATGGGTCCCCGAGCCCCGACAGGGGTTTCCAGGGCCCGTAGGGTAGCAACTACGGGAAGCCCGGGCAAGGTGTTGCTAACCGGTTAAGAAACCCAAACAAAACACGGGTAAATGATAATACTGAAAACCCCTGGGACGTGTACAAGCACGGGGGCCTAGCAGAGGACCACCAAAACAATACCAGGGGAACTATGGGCCCACGAGGCAGCACCTCCACCAGGCAACCAAAAACAAAACAAAAGAAAAACCCCGCAAAAGTACACCGTCCCCAGAGCAACAGGAACCGGTCGCCGCTTAGGTGGCAGGCCGCGCAACACCTTGACGCCCTAACCAGCACAAAACCACTCCCTACCCAAGGCCAAACAAGGGCCCCAAGCCCCAGCTGGCCCCAAGGGCGAGGCAAATGCCGAGCAGCAAAAACCTCTACGGGAGCGGTTCCCGAACGCCCCAGAGAAGATAACCCTGACACGCAAGGGCAGTACTCACAGGGCGCCTAGGGAAGGAAGCCCTAGACACATGCAGCCCCGGCACTGATGAAGTACTCCTGGCCACCGCACACCACAACAACAGCAGAGAACGCCACACGAGGCAAACACCGCCAAGGAATTTGAGGCCAGAGAAGCGTCTATCCCGGTTGACACTAGCTTGCGAACTGACGGCAGCCGGCGCGGTGAGGTCCGGGGCCCCCCCCCTCCCCCTCCTGGGGAGGGGAGGGCTGCGCGGACGACCGGCGCGGCAGTAAATTGATTGTTTGATTGTTTTCCTTGGGATTGTAGGGAGTTTTCTACCTCTCTGTTCGGTTTTTGTTGTAGTTTTTTACCATGTGGGGTTTGTTTTGTTACGCCTACCTTTCTGGGTGCCTAACCCCGGTCGATGGCAGATAAGGAAAACCCCCAACCATATGGGGTTTTCCAGGGCCATTGCTCCCTGAAACCTCTCTGAAGGGGCCAGGTTCTGGCGCTGGTCCCTGGTAGGTCTGAACTCCATAGCTAATGTCCCGGTCTAACATAACACACATTAGCCCGATAAGCTCCAGGGAGCCGTAGGGGCTCCCCCCAGAAAAAGCGAGAGTAACGCCTGTCCACAAATGTGGTGATCTCACAGATGTTAACAACTACAGACCTATATCAATCCTGCCAAACTTGTCAAAAAATTTTGAAAAACTAATCTATAAGCAGCTTTACTCGCATCTAGCCAAACACAATATACTTAGCCCTTGCCAATATGGCTTCAGACCCAAAAAAAGCACTAACGATGCACTTATTAGTATGCTTAACTTGATTCATACAGCTCTTGATCAAAATGAGTTCCCTGTTGGGTTATTTGTGGACCTGCGTAAAGCTTTTGACACTGTCAACCACCAAAACCTTCTTCTTAAATTACATCATTATGGAGTCAGAGGACACTCCCTGCAATACCTCAAATCCTACCTTACTGACAGGCTCCAGTATGTTTCTGTGAATAATACAATTTCTCCCACCCTACCCATCAACATTGGTGTTCCTCAGGGCAGCATACTTGGCCCTCTCCTCTTTCTCATCTACATTAATGACCTTCCAAATGCCTCCCAACACCTCAAACCAATTCTATTTGCTGACGACACAACCTTCATTTACTCCAGTCCTGACCCCCTTGCTCTAAATGCCACAGTAAATACTGAGCTAAATAAAGTCCATCTTTGGCTAACTGCCAACAAACTCACCCTTAACATTGACAAAACTTTCTATATTCTGTTTGGCAATAAATCCTCTAATCAAATAAATCTCAAAATAAACAATACCCAAATTTGTAACAAATTAGATGGCAAATTCCTTGGCATTCTCATTGACCACAAGCCGAATTTCCAGGGACACATTCTAAATATATCAAAAAAAGTTTCAAAAACTGTGGGCATTCTTTCTAAGATCAGATATTACGTACCACGCTCTGCCCTGGTGACTCTCTATTACTCCCTTATCTATCCATATCTCAACTATTTATTTATTTATTTATATATATACAAGAAGGTACATTGGGTTTGTGAGAATACATTGCATAGTACAGTAATTACATTCTTGTAAAGCCACTAGTACGCGCAGCGTTTCGGGCAGGTCCTTAATCTAGCAGATAATTTTAAGTAGGTAATTTCAATCAGAATTGATAAATGAAAGATACATTACAAGAGAAAAATGAGATGAGAGAGATAAGTAAGTATATTAAAGCACATTGTTATATTAAAGCCCTGACTGATTACATTGACAGCTTGATTAGTAATTTAAACAAGATTAATAGACACCATACAGCAGATTGACAGCACATATAAGACAGCAATGATCACAATGGTAAAGATGTTCAGAATGAGTACATAAAGATTGGGAGACTGGGTAGCAAAAGATACAGATAAACAAGATTTATAAACACCATACAATAGAATGGCAGCACATTTAAGAAAACAGCAATGATCTCAATGGTAGAGATGTTCAGATTGGGAACAAAAAGGTTGGGAGATTGGGTAGCAATAGATACAGTGCAATTTTAAGGCAAAAAGAGAAAAACTATGAAGATGAAATTAGGTACTTTTTAGTATTGATTTTGAATGATGTAAAAGTTGGACAGCTTTTCAACTCAGTAGGGAGTGAGTTCCATAAACTGGGTCCCTTTATTTGCATAGTGTTTTTACACAAATTAAGTTTAACTCTGGGGATATCGAAGAGATATTTATTTATTTCTGGTGTGGTGATAATGGGTCCTATTACATCTGTCCAGGAAGAGTTTCAGACAAGGATTTGCATATAAGAATAGGGTTTTGTAAATGTAGTTGACACAAGAGAATTTGTGGAGTGAGATTATGTTTAGCATGTTTAGGGAGTTAAACAAGGGGGCTGTGTGTTGTCTGAAAGCAGAATTTGATATTATTCTGATAGCAGATTTTTGCTGGGTGATGATGGACTTGAGGTGGTTTGCAGTGGTTGAACCCCATGCACAGATACCATAGTTGAGATAGGGATAGATTAGTGCATAATATAGAGAGATGAGAGCAGAGTTAGGAACATAATATCTGATTTTGGAGAGTATACCAACTGTTTTAGAGACTTTCTTAGTTATGTGTTGTATGTGGGTACTGAAGTTGAGTCTCTTGTCTAGGAATATGCCAAGAAACTTTCCATCATTTTTATTGCTAATGTTTACATTGTCAATCTGAAGCTGAATTGCATTTGTAGATTTGCTTCCAAATAGGATGTAGTAGGTCTTTTCTATGTTAAGTGTTAGTTTGTTGGTTGACATCCATAAGTGGACTTTTTTTAGTTCACTATTAACATCATCATTTAGTGTATGTGGGTTGGGGTTGGAGTAAATGAGGGTAGTATCATCAGCAAACAAAATAGGTTTCAGAATGTTAGAGACATTAGGCAGATCATTAATGTATATAAGCGTGGATCCCTCCTCTACAGGCTGCGCCAAATTCGCAAAAAAAAACCTGGTCTTATCAAGCAGTGCTACACTAGGAATGGTACGATTTTTGCGAAGAAGGAAATTACAGGAAAAAGATATGAAATAAAATGTGACCAACAACTCCTGGCCTTCTTAAGTGATTGTGGTATATCTGAAAACCTGAACCCGACCAATGCCAGTACTTAAAATAACTCTTTCAGTGCCTGAGCCTAACCTAACTTAATCTAACTTTGTCTAAGGTGCTGTCTCTGCCTTACCTTTTACCTAATGTTCTCTCATTCATATAATTTCCTAAATAATCCATCAAGTCTCCATGCACTTATGCAAGCATCTACCTCAGTTTCATTGTAAAATTTTACTCTTAAATCTAATCTTACCCTATTCCATTTATATTTTAAATTTATTTGTATTGATCTATATCATTTATTGAAATCAATTATTGATCTCATTTTTGTTCTTTTAATTAAATTCATACTAATTATAAGTTAAAACTAAGCTTAATAAAATTTATTATCTTTAAGATTATTTTACTTTACAATTATCATTTGTCAAATTTTTTTATACATTCATCTTATGTCTCTACTGATTTTTTGTTCTCTCCACCAAACTTGTGTATCCTCCATGGCTATCTAGTGACCTTAATTCTACCTCTAATTGTTTCAATTCTTTTGTTTACTTGCATTTATTGTTGTGTTTTGCCATAATTATTCTCTAATTTAGCAGACTCAATACTTTGTAAGCTCTTATTGTATTGTTATATTATTATATTGTTGTGTTTTGCTATAATTACTTTCTATTTTACAGCAGATTTGCTTTCATCTGTTCCTGTAACTGCTTATCTTATTGTATCGTGACATTCTTATCTATATTGATATATATTATCTATCTATTGTTACTTACAGTGTACCTGAGAGTACTTGTAAGCAATCTACCTCATTTTTCATTTTTGCTCAATTTGTTTTTGTATTGCTTAGTCTTGTTTATATTTTTGTTTTGTATATCTATATCTTGTGTTTTGTGTAGTCCATGTTTATATGTTTTTTCTTTAATCTCATTTATTACCTAGGTTGCCTAGCCTAGCCATACTCCCTTACTCCATTGTACCCCTGTAAGCCCCTTTTGTGGTTGTTTTGCACAGTATTGTCTACATTTTTTTTTCCCTATTTTATAGCTTATTTCTACCTTGTAATTTGCCTTTCTTTCCTTGTTTTTCCTGCAATCAGCTTTTTTTATGCAGTCAAGTATAGACCCTGAACTTAACCTCTTATCCACTATCTATGACAATAATCACTTTAATGATCTAAATTGCAGATATCTTGCAGCACATGATGTAAACAATGTAGTAACTCATTGTCACAATATCTCTGTAATCAATTTGAATGTTAGATCCCTAGGTAAACACTTCGATGATGTTAGTGCCTTGATTGAAGCTATTGACAACAAATTCTCTTTTATTATACTTACTGAAACATGGTTGAAAGAGGATACTACTCAACTCTTTAACATGCCTAACTATTCAGCAATTCACAACTGTCGTCAACTTCAGAGAGGTGGTGGCACTGCTCTTTACTACCACCAAGAACTAACATGCTTAAAAGAAATTAGAACTAGAGACTGCTATGGGGAGTATATCTTCGCCAGCTTCAGAGTCAAGGGTGCCGAGTCTGTCCTGTCTGTGGGTGCAGTTTATAGAATTCCTAACACTGATGTGTCCGAATTCAACTCAAACCTTAGAAATCTAATACTTGATAACAGACTGAACAAAAACCACCTAATTATCGCAGGGGACTTTAATATTGACCTCTGCGAGCCAGAACACCCTACTGCTGTTAGCCTCCTCAACTGTATGAATTCCTGCTACCTCATACCCTTAATCACTATGTAACTCGGGATCGGGGTTCCTCTCTCTTTACTTCCTCTACCCGTATTCTTACTTTTATTTCTAAACCAAGGGACTCCAAAACTTTTACCAAAGCCAACTCCACGCCACGTGGTCCTAAGACGATTGACCGACTTAGGATTCTACACCCAGTATGACGTGACCTAAGCTCTGAACAAAACCCTAGAGTCACCTCTGCTGCCACCACCAGACCAGTAATACAAGAGCAATGATCGAGGTCTGGATCGATCACGCTAATTAATCAACCTTGGGGCTTGATCCCCACTATATATGATGACCTTGAGTGTGGAATAAATTACACGGTAATGATAATTCCGATTCGATGTTAGCATCGGCGCCCAATCCAACTTTACCTCGTGTGGACCACGTGACCAGGACAAGTTTACACAAAAAACACATGGAAATAATGAAATGCAAAAATATTAACAAATTTAATTTATTAAAAGAAAAACTAAAACAAAATCTAAAAATGTTCACTCCCTATCACTTTAACACTCCCTACTTGACCTGAGTGGCAAATGAGACTATTTCTATACATAACCATAGCAACTATACCTCTATGTTTTCCAGCTAAGATGTTGTGCTGGTCTTGGGGAGAGGTAAGATGGTTGACCTCTCCCAGCTGCTCCCGTATTCACACTGATCTCTCTCTTGTCTGGTCTACCCCAGACTAGAACATTGTATTGTTCCGCATCGCTTACCCAGTTACTTTAGCAAGGTTAAGTTATAACAATTAAACTCTGTTTGTACTGAATTGATCCAGACTGGTTGAATTATTTTACTGAATTAAATTACAAACATCTAACGGCAGAGCTGTTCCCGATCACAAAAATGGTTATTAAAACTTTGAGAAATAGTAGACCTGTCAACCCCTGATGACCTATGACCGCCGGTCACTCCGCCTCAAAAGTTAGATCTGATTCGTGACGTCACTGATGGTGACTTAAACTCAATAATTAGAATACTCTTGATATTGTATCCAGTACTATTATACAATACAATTTTAATGCAAAATGAATAAAGGCTAATTTTCTCTAAATTACTGAATACTATAGGATGGTTCATTATACGCAGCTATGAACAAAGCGTTGGTTATTTCCACCGCGAATTCCCCTGGGGGTCAGGTCACCATGCGGCTCAGCTTCCCATTCTCTTTTGTCGATAAACCACTCTGGATAATTCTTACAACAGCCTAGTTTGTTACAACTAGACCTACTAGAATCACTGATAGCACTGCCACGACTCTAGATCACATCTGGACAAACATAACCTCTCCGATTACTTCAGGTATAATCACCGATTGCACTACAGACCATTACCCCACATTTCTCTTAACTAACATTAGCAAACCACCTCTTGAGTCAAGAGAGATACGTTTTAGACTACACAATGAAACTGCTATAGACAATTTTATAACTGCTACTGATAATGTCAACTGGGAGTCCGAGTTAGGTAACATAGAGGACATCAACCTAGCAGTTCAATCTTTTCTTCAAAAAATTTTTGAAAAACTAATCTATAAGCAGCTTTACTCATATCTAGCCAAACTCAACATACTTAGCCCTTGCCAATATGGCTTCAGGCCCAAAAAAAGCACTAACGATGCACTTATTAGTATGCTTAACCCTTGCACTGCTCACCTATTTTCGGCAAAAACGTCTTGGTGCAATTGTCAAGGACATATTTTTGTTATTTTTACAAATGTTCAGGTAAATTTAATGTCAAAATGTTTCCAAAGTCAACTATTTCCATTTCAAAACACAAATAGTAATGAAAACATTAAAAAACATTAAAATATAGCCAAATTAAAAAACAAAAAGCACAACTCTCTGAGCGCCTAAAGGCGCTTTGCGCAGTGCAGTGGTTAACTCGATTCATACAGCTCTTGATCAAAATGAGTTCCCTGTTGGGTTATTTGTGGACCTGCGTAAAGCTTTCGATACTGTCAACCACCAAAACCTTCTTCTTAAATTACATCATTATGGTGTCAGAGGACACTCCCTACAATACCTCAAATCCTACCTTACTGACAGGCTCCAATGTGTTTCTGTGAATAATACAATTTCTCCCACACTACCCATCAACATTGGTGTTCCCCAGGGCAGCATACTTGGCCCTCTCCTCTTTCTCATCTACATTAATGACCTTCCAAATGCCTCCCAACACCTCAAACCAATTCTATTTGCTGACGACACAACCTTCATTTACTCCAGTCCTGATCCCCTTGCTCTAAATGCCACAGTAAATACTGAGCTTAATAAAGTCCATCTGTGGCTAACTGCCAACAAACTCACCCTTAACATTGACAAAACTTTCTATATTCTGTTTGGCAATAAATCATCTAATCAAATAAATCTCAAAATAAACAATACCCAAATTTGTAACAAATTAGATGGCAAATTCCTTGGCATTCTCATTGACCACAAGCTGAATTTCCAGGGACACATTCTAAACATATCAAAAAAAGTTTCAAAAACTGTGGGCATTCTTTCTAAGATCAGATATTATGTACCACGCCCTGCCCTGGTGACTCTCTATTACTCCCTTATCTATCCATATCTCAACTATGGTATTTGTGCTTGGGGCTCTACTACCCAAAATCACTTACGTCCTCTAATTACTCAACACAAAGCTGCTATTAGGACAATATCCAACTCTGGCCCCAGACATCACTCGGTACCCCTACTCAAATCTCTGAATATGTTAGACATTAAGTCACTGCACATTCTCTCATGTGTATTATACATATATAAAACGCTAAACTGTAATGCCAATCCTGACCTCAAAAGCTTCATAGAAGGTTGTAACAGAACCCATGAGCACCACACCAGAAATAAATAGTTTTGATATTCCTAGAGTACGACTTAATCAAACTAGAAATGCTCTACAAATCAAGGGGCCCAGAATGTGGAATGACCTTCCCAACCATGTTAAAGACTGTACCTCTCTCAACCAGTTTAAGATAAAAACGAAGCTATACCTAATAAATTCCCTGTAACCTACCTTACCCCTCTATTGTCAACCAATGTCTGTTTTTTTTAAAGAGCGCTGTTTGTCGACATAATTGTATTTGTGCTGCTTTTTCAGCTATGTTTTCATTTCTTGTTTTCATTTTACTCTTTATGCTCAATTAGTATTAAGCTTGTCATTTAAGTTTTTCATGCCCGAAACGCTTTGCGTAATAGTGGCTTTAGGCATTGTATGTACTAGCTCTACCTATAAGTCCACCAATCTTTGTAAATATTTCTTGTATGTATGTACCTTACCTAAATAAACATTTATTATTTTTATTTATTTATTTATGTGCTAGCCATATGCTGTATTGTGGCTGCTAATGTTTGTTAAACTACCATTCATGCTGTCATTTGCAATCAATCTGAGCTACCTATGTGCTTTAATATACCTCCAAATTTCTCACATCTTTTATTTTTTTTCTTGCTATGTACCTGTTATCATTTTTATAAATTTTCCTAGTATTTACCTACTTAAAATTTTCGTAGATTAAAGACCTGCCCAAAACGCTGCACGTACTAGTGGCTTTACAAGAATGTAATTACTATGCTATGTATCCTCACAATCCCAATGTTCCTTCTTGTATATAAATATATAAATAAATAAATAAACTTCGTGGCATGTCTTTGCACCTTTTCCAGTTTGGTGATGTGCTTCTTAAGATATGGCCACCATACAACCGCTGCATATTCCAGCGGTTGTATGGAAAAAATAATGTTTAACAAAAGGTCTAACAAAAGGCCTAATAAAAGTCGTGAACAATTTCTTTAGTATTTCTCCACCCATGTATTTAAAAGCAATTCTGAAGTTAGAAAGTATAGCATATATAGGCTCTTCGCACAATGTTCTGAATGTGGTCCTCAGGTGACAGTTTTCTATCTAGAACCACCCCCTAAATCTCTTTCTTTGTCAGAATTCTTTAAAGATTTCTCATAATTTATAGATTGTGTGGGGGTCTATGTTCTCCTATTCCACATTCCATAACATGGCATTTATTCACATTAAATTTCATTTGCCAAGTGGTGCTCCATATACTTATTTTGTCCAAGTCTTCTTGAAGGGCATGACAATCATCTAAGTTTCTTATCTTCCCTATTATCTTAGCATCATGAACAAAACAAACTTACTGACAGGCTCCAATGTGTTTCTGTGAATAATACAATTTCTCCCACCCTACCCATCAACATTGGTGTTCCCCAGGGCAGCATACTTGGCCCTCTCCTCTTTCTCATCTACATTAATGACCTTCCAAATGCCTCCCAACACCTCAAACCAATCCTATTTGCTGACGACACAACCTTCATTTACTCCAGTCCTGATCCCCTTGCTCTAAATGCCACAGTAAATACTGAGCTAAATAAAGTCCATCTGTGGCTAACTGCCAACAAACTCACCCTTAACATTGACAAAACTTTCTATATTCTGTTTGGCAATAAATCCTCTAATCAAATAAATCTCAAAATAAACAATACCCAAATTTGTAACAAATTAGATGGCAAATTCCTTGGCATTCTCATTGACCACAAGCTGAATTTCCAGGGACACATTCTAAACATATCAAAAAAAGTTTCAAAAACTGTGGGCATTCTTTCTAAGATCAGATATTATGTACCACGCCCTGCCCTGGTGACTCTCTATTACTCCCTTATCTATCCATATCTCAACTATGGTATTTGTGCTTGGGGCTCTACTACCCAAAATCACTTACGTCCTCTAATTACTCAACACAAAGCTGCTATTAGGACAATATCCAATTCTGGCCCCAGACATCACTCGGTACCCCTATTCAAATCCCTGAATATGTTAGACATTAAGTCACTGCACATTCTCTCATGTGTACTATACATATACAAAACGCTAAATTGTAATGCCAATCCTGATCTCAAAAGCTTCATAGAAGGTTGCAACAGAACCCATGAGCACCACACCAGAAATAAATACAGTTTTGATATTCCTAGAGTACGACTTAATCAAACCAGAAATGCTCTACAAATCAAGGGGCCCAGGATGTGGAATGACCTTCCCAACCATGTTAAAGACTGTACCTCTCTCAACCAGTTTAAGGTAAAAACGAAGCTATACCTAATAAATTCCCTGTAACCTACCTTACCCCTCTATTGTCAACCCATGTATGTTTTTTGTTTTTGTTTTTTGTTTTTCAAATCAACGCTGTTTTAATGTAATTTACTGTAATAATTTGTAATTGTATTTGTGCTGTTTTTTCAACAATGTTCCCCCCTCTTTTACCTCTATTTTTATTTGTACTCAAGGCATTTTTTTCTTTTTACCCATTAGTTTTAAGCTTTAGTCAGTAGTGTTTTTTCCTGCCCGAAACGCTTTGCGTAATAGTGGCTTTAGGCATTGTCTGTACTAGCTCTTATCTATAAGGCCAACAAACTTTGTAAATTCTCTTTATGTATGTACCTTTGCCTAAATAAAAATTATTATTATTATTATTATTATTATTATAAAAATGCTCATATAATTCTGTATTCCAACTGGTAGATCGTTTATGTATCCAATCCGATACATTGCCTTTGATTATGGCCCTCACTTTTCTATCAGTTTGGAAATTTTCCATCCATGTTAGAAGCTTACCTGTCACCACTCCAATATGTTCCAGTTTCCAGAACGACCTCTTATGTGGAACTCTGTCAAAAGCCTTTTTTAGGTCCAGATAGATGCAGTCAACCCTACCATCGCTTTCCTGTAAAATCTCTGTGGCTCAATCATAAAAACTGAGTAAATTCGTTACACAGGGTCTTCCAGATCAAAAACCATACTGTCTGTCATTATATCATTTTTCTCCAGGTGTTCTACCCATTTATTTTTAATTATTTTTTCCAATATTTTGACTAGTACTGCACACTTGTCAATGATACAGGTCTATAATTGAGTCTCGCTTCATGCAGGTCGGTGTTCAATCCCCGACCGTCCAAATGGTTGGGCACCATTCCATTCCCCCTGTCCCATTCCAAATCCTTATCCTTACCCTTTCCCAGTGCTATATAGTCACAATGACTTGGAGCTTTCCCCTGATAGTTCCATTCCATTCCATTCCATTCCCTGCTACCACTTTTGTAGATTGGAACTATGTTAGCCTTTTTCCACACATCAGATACAACTCCTGTACACAGGGATGCCTGAAAAATCAGTTTAAGTGGAATGCTGAGCTCAGATGCACATTCTCTCAGAACCCATGGTGAAACCCCATCTGGACCAACTTGTTCTCTGGAATTCTTATTGTGTCTGGTTCCCTAAAGATTTCATTTTGTACACACACACTTTGGAACTTTTCGTTTAATATTTCACACATTTCCTTTTCATTTTCCGTGAATCTGTTTCCCATTTTCAACCTCTGAATACTATTCTTTACCTGCAATTTTTTGTTTATGAATATATAGAATAGGCCTAGTTCTGTTTTACATTTGTCCGCACTCCCTTTTACAAAATTTCTTTCTGCCCCTCTCCTCACTGCCGTGTAGTTGTTTCTTGCATCTTTGTATCACTGGTATGTTTGGGGTTTGACCTCTTCCTACATTGGTTCCATTTTTGTGTCTTTTGGTCTCTGGCCCTCTCGCAATTTCTGTTGAACCAATCCTGTTTCCCAGTTCTGCATCTCTGCTTTGGTATAAATTTTGTTGTGCCTTTATCATATATTTCACAAAACTTGACATACATCTCTCTTACTTCATGTCCTAACAGCAAGTCTTTCCAGTCAAATTCCTTAAAGAAATGTCTGAGTTCCCCATAATGACCTCTCCTGAAATCAGGTTTTTCAACTGCTTCAACTTCACTTTCTTCCAGATTATAACACATTGCATACTTTATTCCCAAAAAGACATGGTCACTTTTACCCAAGGGAGGGAGGTACTGAATGTCAAATATCTCCTCCTCTTTCCTGATAAATATCAAATCCAGCATAGAGGGAACATCCCCTTCCCTCATCCTCGTAGCTTGCTTAACATGTTGAAACATGAATGTTTCCAGGATGAGGATTACGAATCTACAAGTCCAAAAATCCTCTGTTCTAGCTTCATATGTCTCCCAGTCTATGGATTTCAAGTTGAAGTCGCCGACTACCAACAGTCATGATCTATCTTTATCAACTCTCAGTATAATCTCTCATTATTGTTAGAAGACCCTCACGTTTATTATCCAACTCCTCCTCTGACCATGTGTTGCATGGCGGTGGACTATATGCATTTATGATCGTTAGTTTTATCATCCTGATTGCAGATGTCTAGTGCTATTATGTCAACATCTCGTGGATTGGCAATCATTATTTCGTTTACCTTTAGGTAAATGAAATTTGGGTGCCTGACAGCTGGGTGGACAGCGCTTCAGATTCGTAGTCCTGAGGTTCCGGGTTTGATTCCCGGTGGAGGCAGAGACAAATGGGCAAGATGTTTCTTTCACCCTGATGCTCCTGTTACCTAGCAGTAAATAGGTACCTGGGAGTTAGACAGCTGCTACGGGCTGCTTCCTGGAGGGGTGTAACAAAAAGGAGGCCTGGTCGAGGACAGGGCCGCGAGGACATTAAGCCCTGAAATCATCTCAAGATAACCTCATGATAGGTGTTCTTTCACCAGCACAGTAACACCACTGCATTTCCTAATTTTTCTGTCCCATCTCCAAACTGAGTAGCCCCTTGGGAATATGACCTTATTTAAAATATCATCTTCAAGTTTTGTCTCCGAGAGTACAACAATGTCTGGTGTCTGAGCTGTATTACATCACTTATCCTCTGTTGGATAAGGGCGCTGGTGGCTGTGTGGATAGTACGCTGGACACAATCCTGTGGCCCGGGTTTGATTCCCGGCGCTGGTGAGAAACAATGGGCAGAGTTTCTTTCACCCTAATGCCCCTATTACCTAGCAGTAAAAAGGTACCTAGGAGTTAGAGAGCTGATACAAGCTGCTTCCTGGAGATGTGTGTGGGTGTGGAAGAGAGAAAATAGTAGTTAGTAACAGTTGATTGACAGTTGAGTGGCGGGCCAAAAGAGCAGAGCTCAACTCCCACAAGCACAACTAGGTGAGAAGTATACAGCAGTGAGGAGAGAGGCAGAAAGAAATTTTGAATTTATCCAAGGGCCACTAATATTAGAGGCCTTGATGAGAACAGGGAGCCAGTGGCTTGCCAAAAGTCCCCCCTTCCATTTGCCCTGATGATCGTTTCCAGCTGTATATTAAAACCCAGCAGAGTTTTGGCATTTATGGCTTTGGCAGGTAGGTAGTTCCACGGGTTTACAACCCTATGGGTGAAAAAGCATCTCCTGTTTTTTGTCTTACATTGAGGATTGTTGAGCTTGAAACCGTTGCTCCTCATTCGTGTGACATCTGACCTTTTGAAGAAATTGTCCTGATTAACAGTATCGGTCTCTTTGGACACCGCTCTCGTCCACTTTTATCTCTTGATTCCTAGCTGTGGACAGTGCTCGCGTCCAATACAAAAATATTTGCATAAAATTAATATTTTATCCGTTCGACTTCGGGATAGTTTCAAAACGAGTGCCTTTAGAGTGTGCACAATGTGATACCAAATTGAAAGATGTAACACGAAACATGATGTCAGAAAACTTGAAAGATTATAAATACGTTTTTGGTCAAAATTTTAAAATATTTGTTAAAATTCTATTTATTGTGCTATTATTATGGGACTATTTTAAAATGCACACCTTTAGATTGTGAACAATTTGATACCAAAATGAAAGATGTAACATGAAAATTTATGTCAGAAGACTGGAAAGATATAAATAATTTTGTGATGACGAGCATCCAAAATTAAAATATTTGTTAAAATTCAAGTTATTGCTCTATTATTATTGGACTAGTTTTAAAATACGCGCCTTTATATTGCGAACAATTTGATACCAAAACGAGCGACGTAACACGAAAATTGATGTTATCAAACTGAACAAGTATACATGTTGACCAGACCACACACTAGAAATTGAAGGGACGACGACGTTTCGGTCCGTCCTGGACCATTCTCAAGTCGATTGTGTCGTCGTCCCTTCAATTTCTAGTGTGTGGTCTGGTCAACATACTTCAGCCACGTTATTGTGACTCATCGCCTGCAACAAGTATACATGTTAGGTTGTGGTGTGCAAATCGGTGCTCGTTCACTGGTAACTTTAGGCTTTGCTGCCGGGAGTCTCGCCAGGCTTTTGGACATTATATGCATATACACCTGTAGGGAATTTAATTGCAAACACAATGATACCAAAACGAATGACATAGCACGAGAATTAAGGTGAGAAAACTGAAACGAGTATACACATTTTACTGATTTTGTGCGCTCACGGGTAACTTTTGCAAACTTTAGGCTTTGCTGTTGGGAGTCACGCCAGGCTTTTGGACATTATATGCATATACACCTATAGGGAATTCTATTGCGAACACAATGATCCCAAAACGAATGACATAGCACAAGAATTTAGGTGAGAAAACAGAAACGAGTATACACATTTGGGTGTAGCCGCACACTCGCCCGCACGCCAGAGGCATGACCTCTAAATTGGTGGCGCGCATGCTGTAGGCTCAAAAGTGTTAACATCCTCCAAATTGTTTAGTATTTTAAAGGTTTTGATGAGATCTGCACTGTCAAGAGAATCTTCAAAACAAATCTAGATAGTTTCCTTCAAGAAGTGCCGGACCAACTGGGCTGTGGTGGATATGTGGGCCTGCAGGCCGCTCTAAGCAACAGCCAGTTGGACCAAGCTCTCACAAGTCAAGCCTGGCCTGAGGAGAAGAACTTCCAGAACCCCATCAAGCAGGTCATGCCTGGTTTGCTCCCGTTATTAAAAAAAAAGCAAGAACAGTTTTTGTTAATTGTACTCCTAGAGTACTGCTTCCAATACCGTGCCCTTACATTGTTCTGAAATCTGGAACATATTGAAGAAGTGACAAGTAGACTTCTAACATGGATGAAAAATTTTCTGACGAAAAAATGAGGGCAGTAATCAGAGGCAATGTAACAGAATGGAGTAATATCACGAGTGGAGTACCACAGGGTTCAGTTCTTGCACCGGTAATGTTCATTGCCTACATAAACGATTTACCAGATGAAATATAGAATTACTGTACATGAACATGATTGCTGATGATGCTCAGATAATAGTAAAGATAAGAAACACATGACTGGCATGCCCTTCAAGAAGACCTGAACAAAATAAATGTATGGAGCACGGCATGGCAAATGGATTTTAATGTGAATAAATGCCAAGTTATGGAATGTGGAATAGGAGAATATAAACCCCCACACAACATATAAATTATGTGGGAAATCGTTAAAGAATTCTAATAAAATAAGTGATTTAGGGATAATTCTAGACAGAAAACTATCACATGAGGACCACATAAAGAACATCATGTAAGGAGCCTATGCTACACTTTCTAATTTTAGAATTGCTTTTAAATACATGGATGGTGATATAATAAAGAAATTGTTCATGACTTTTGTTAGACCAAAGCTGGAATGTGCAGCAGTTATATGCCACTCATATCTTAAGCACATCAACAAACTGGAAAAGGTGCAAAGACATGCAATTAAATGGCTCCCAGAACTGAAGGACAAGAGCTATGGGAGAGGTTAGAGGCATTAAATATGCCAATACGTGTACTAGAAGATAGAAGAAAAAGAGGCAATATGATCACTACATACAAAATAGTAACGAGAATCGATAAAATTGATAGCTAAGAATTCCTGAGACCTAGAACTTCAAGAACAAGAGGTCATACTGTAGATTTAAACTAACTAAACAAAGCTGCCGAAGAAATATAAGAAAATTCACTTACGAAAACAGTGGCAGACAGTTGGAATAAGTTAGGCGAGAAGATGGTGGAGGCCAAAACCGTCAATAGTTTCAAAGTGTTATATGACAAAGAGTACCGGGAAAATGGGACATCACGAGCGTAGCTCTCATCCTGTAACTACACTTAGGTAATAACACTTAGGTAATTACTTGCTGTGGCTATCCTTTTTTGCTACCTGGCACTGGGGTTCTAGTAGTATGGCACAGTCCTGTGGGTTTCCTTTTCCTTGCAAGACATAGTTTCTTTAATAAGTTTTGTATGCAGGCTGTGGCCTCTGTTCTGGGACTTTACTTTTATGTTTTGTGTTTTGGGAAGGTACCCTCAGTCAGTACTAGCTGCTGACTAAGCAGTTGGAAGAAGTACTAAGCCTTCTGTTACCCTCCCTCTTGATTACTGGAGGCTAGGATCAGAAATTTAGAGCCTTTACGAGACGTATCCAACTTTTTACCTGATCCACATTAATTAAATTGTAGCTATCCACAATTAATATGAATAATGTATGTACCAAAATTTGAAGACAAAAAATTCATGCATAATTTAAAATGAATAAAAACAAATATAAAATGATTGACCATGAGTCACATAATTACAAGAGTGAATGAGAGCATCCTCATCCCTGCTTGTCCTATAACCTTCCTACAGCATCCCATACATGAAGGACTCACCTGGCTACCCCATGCATAACCTCCATTCTTGAGCTTAATGAGAGCACATTCCCCATGAATACTCTCAATTGAGGCATCAGTATCCTCAATGCTATCTTGAAGATCGTAGATAGTTGGGTTGCTTGCCAGCTCGTCTACATGACCAAGACACTGAAAAGATGATGTTAATTCATTAAAATTTATTTAGGAACAGCAAATACTATGCATTGCATTAAGTAATTACAAAGCCCAGTGCATGGAAAAGCATATATTTATGGGTTAGAAATTAATATTATCTCAATGAATAGCGCATAAATTACCCATAATGATTAATAAATGAATTTCTGTAGCAAAAAAACAATGCCAGCAATCATAATATTAAGTGGCATATTCAACATCAGTCTTCATTCTAAATTATATGAAAAAAAAAAATTGAGTGTAATGAAACTAAATTTTCTGGGTGAGCCCCGGAGGCTCCCAGGCACTATCGGGCTAATATGTGATGCATTAGACTGGGGCATTATTCAATGGAGTTCAGCCTACCAGTGACCATGAGCCAGAACCTGGCCCCCTCAGAGAGGTGCAGGGAACAATGGCCCTGGAAAACCCCCCTTGTGGTTGGGGGTTCTCCTTATCTGCCATTGACTGGGGTTAGGCACCCAGAAAGATAGGCATAACAAAACAAACCCCACATGGTAAAAAAATTCCAACTAAAAACCTAAAAGAGAGACAAAACTTCTGCCAATCCCAAAGAAACAAGCAACAAGCAAACAAGCAAATGTCACACTCCACCGCCACGTTGCTCGACCACGCAGCCCTCCCCTTCCCGAGAGCGAGAGGGGAAAGCCCCAGACTTCCCCGTGCAGGTTACCTAGCACTCCAGTTTGGAAGCTAAGCATCAAACAATGCAAAAAAAACTGAGGCTCACCAAGAAAATGACATTTCATTACATTCAAAGCTAGTTTTCTGACCATTTTCTGAACAAACCGACCACCAGGACTGAAAGAGCAGAAACCCCTGCGCTGGAGGAGAGCATGAAGCTCACCGACCTGACCCTCAGATGCCAATGCCAATAGAAACAGAGCCTTGGAAAAACAATCTTTAATCGAAGGGGCCACACAAACCGAGGAAAGGAAAGATAAGAGAACACCCTGTCCAAGGACCAGGACGGCTCAGGTGGCGCATGAGCAAGCCGGAGGTAAAACAAAGAAAAAGAAAGCTAACGGAATGAGGCAGAACATTAGTGGGCAGACATTAGTGCCCCAGAACATGGGGCAGCTGGAAACATTAGTGAAATACAATCCATGATATACAAGAGTGTTTCCCATGCCCTTTCACGACCCATAGCTTTGCTGTTCAATAAATCTCTAAAGTCATACCTTCCATGATATCCTTAAAAAAGAAAGTTCATATGTAGGCAATCTGGCAGACATAAATAATTACAGACCCATATCAAATCTTTCTATATTATAAAAAATATTTAATTATTTACAAACAGCTCTACTCTTATCTCGTAAAATTCAACATACAAAGTCCCTGACAGGTTTGTCTTCAGCTCCCAAAAAGAGTACCAATGATGCAATTGATAGTCTGCTTGACTTAATCTACTCAGCCCTTGACAAAAATGAGTTTCCAATTGGACTCTTCATTAATCTGAGACAGGCCTTTGATACTGTTAACCATAACTACCTCTTACTTAAACTTAAACTCCGCATGTCTGCGCATTTCCCCCTCCCCGAGAGGGGGTAGGGGGGGGCCTGCGATCCACACCCCCTGTTCCAAGGCTGGATATCAAAATACGCGAAAACCGCTGACCGGAGGGAGGGAGGGTTACCGGGGAGCTTCCGGGACTCACCCAGAAAATGGCGTTTCATTACATTCAACGCTGGTTTTCTGGGGGGAATCCCTACAGCTCCCCAGAGCTACTTCACCAAAGACTAAGGAAAAAAGGAGACTTACCTGGAAGGCGGTCAGTGCTCCACACCTAAACTCGAAGTCGAGACAGGCTGCAGCCGCTGACCCAAAGCGACACAGGCCCGACTAGGCCCAGGAACGTTCACAAGGTAGCGTGCAGCCAGGACCCTGCTCGACTGCCAAAAACTCTGTGCCCAAATGTCAGCCTAGGACATGTTCTCAAAAACGGAAGCAAGAGCAGTGAACTTACAAACGTCATGGGCACAGGGATAGACCGCAGGCTGGCTAGACTTAATAACCCTGCGGATGACCTGAGAGACCCATACCCGGCAACAGGGAAGAAGGGAAACTGAATCAACCCAAAGTGCGTCTCCGGACACAAGAAGCCGTGGCGTGCAAATAATGGAGGAGGGCTGCAACCGGACACAAAACATGATGCACCCCCGGCCTGACCAACCAAGCATCAACAACCTAAGAACCCTTCCAGAAAGCAGTCTCATTCTTTGCCAGAACAAAAAGAGACTGCACTGCAACTGCAGATAAACAAACCTATATCCACAACCGATAGAGCAGAAACCCCTGCACCAGTAGAGAGCATGAATCTCCCAGACCATATACCCCCTGAGGCCAATACCAAGAGGAAAAGAGCCTTCAAAAACAATCTTGAACCAAAGGGGCCACAACAAACCGAGGAGAAGAGAGGTAAGAGAGCACTCTGTCCAAAGACCAGGACGGCTCAAGTGGCCGGAGGTGAAACAACGCCTAGACAGCTTACGAAACGGCACAGAAGTAACATCTATACCGAAAGCAAGCTGAAGCGGCTCCACCAGTGCTGCATGATACAAAGTGACAGTATTCGGCATAAGATGACGATCCTGGAACAACCACAAGAGAAAGGACAACACCACCCAAACCGAAAGTGAAGTACAACGACAAAGAGACAAAAACAAATGGAAGGACCGCCAGGAAACTTCATACTGCCACCGAGACGAAGCCCGCAGGTAGGACACCATAAACAAAGCCACCTGGTCACCATATAACTGGTGATAAACTCGAGTCAAAAATACCAAACACGAAGACTCGAGGAGAAGAGTGAACCAGGCCAATTTCCTGAAAGAGGCGGAGCCACGGAAAAACCTCCGGGTTCAGACACCAGGCAAGCATCGCCTGACACCACGGTTGGGCCGGCCACCATAGGGCCAAAAGGACAACTCGCCCCCTGGTAAGTCTCCAAGCAAGCCAAGACCTGGAGCAACAGCTGAACCGGAGGAAAGAAGTACAGGAACCCCCACCCTGACCAGTCCTGCCGAAAGGCGTCGATCCCGACAGCCTCCCGGTTGGGGAAGGGCTCCACATATACCGGAAGACGCCTCGACCACGCTGACACGAAGAGGTCCACCTCCGAGCGCCCAAACGTCTGGCAGAGCCAACTGAATGAGTCGGCGTTGACCATCCATTCCATGGACAGGGGAACGAACCAGGACAGGCTGTCCGCCAGGACATTGGACACCCATCAGACAAGAACCGGCAGAAGAGCCAAACCCCAAGAACTCGGAAGACGAGTCACCCAAAGCAACCAACCCCAAAGAGCCAAGGACCGCATCGAACCCCCTAAGTTCAGGCAATAAACCACTGGGGAGCAGTCCGAATGGAGCTAGACCGTTGATCCCCAAGCGACTTAAACCCTCCGAAGCACAAACCACACCACCGCGAACTCCCGCACCATGCTGTGGGCCTAACAGAAGGATGGACCCCACCGCCCCTGGCCGGTCTGGTAAGCACTGGTTACAAAGCCCCAGCCGAGAGACGACTCGTCCGTGAACACATCGAGCGAGGGCTCGGGTAGGCGCCAAGGAACTGAACCCCGAAAAATCCAAAGAGGAAATCGGCAATGCAGCAGCCAACGTAAGGCCACCGGCAGTTGAACTCAGCGATCGCAAGAGAGGCAGAAGGGACGTTCCCGAAGGAACTAGAACAGTCGATGAAGCCAAACCCGACCCGGCGGGTAGACCATCATCGCAGAGTACAGACTCCTGCACAGATCCTCAAACAACCACCGGGTGACCCGGAAGCCCCCCAGAAACCAGCGCATGCGGGACTGCAGCCGAAGGAGAGACTCCGGAGGAAGAGACAAGAAAGCGATCCGAGAGTCCCACACAAGATCCAGCCAGGTCCGAACCTGGGAGAGAACTAGATGGGACTTCCGCCAGTTCACCAGGAACCCGAACCCGGCTAGCTGGGAAAGCACCACGCCCCTGGCAAGCAGACACGCAAATCGACTGGGAGCCCAAATCAGCCAGTCGTCGAGGTATGCCAACACCCGAACACCGAACAGACGTAGACGGGCCACAACAACCCGGGCAAAACGTGTGAACATGCGAGGCGTCAGGTTCAACCCCAATGGGAGACAACGAAAGCGGTAACACTGATGTCCCACAACAAAACCAAGCCAGTCCCTGAACCTCGGATGAATATGGACGTGCAAATACACGTCCTCGAGGTCTAGGGACACCATCCAAGAGCCCAGCTTCAAAAGAAGCCGGACCTGGGATAGAGTGGTCATCCGAAAGGAGGAACAAAAAACCCAGGGGTTCAGATGGGACAAGTCCAGAATGAACCGCAGGTCCAGACAGTCCCGTTTCGGAACTGGAAACAGGCGGGAAACCCACCTGAGGGACGTCGTCGCTTCGACCACGCCTAAGCATACCAACTCCAAGAGGGCGCAGGAGAAGAGGCCTGACCCGCGAGGCCCAAACCCCCCCACCTGAAGGAGAAGCCACCCAATGCCAACGAAGGCTGCGAGGAACGACCCGAAAAGCCCACGAATCGTGGGACCAAGCGTGAGAGAACAGAGCAAGCCTCCCCCCCCCATCGCCTCGTCAATGGGGTGAACCGCAAAAGGGCCGATGCCCCTTACGAGAACCGACCTGCGCACAGAGCGAGCACTATGCTGACCAGACGCAGCTAGGACCGAAGGCTGCACCGGCTCCGAAACTGGCACCTGTGGCAGTTTCCTCGACGGGCGGAACCACGGGCCCTGGCACGATACGGGGTACAACAGAAGGTGTGCCAAGCATCCAGCGAAAACAAAGGGAAGTCTTCTAGCCAGGACGACTCCGGAACGTCATACCAAACCTAGTACGGAGACGAAGACCCAAACCTGAAGGAAGACGGATTCATCATAGAGGCATAATTCGGGTCGCGCAGGAGGCAAGCCACAATGGTCGCCCGCACCTCAGGCAGAGAGATACGGGAAGCCGAAAACCTTCAGAAGGAAGGAACCGAACCCAAATCCAAGTTGTACGCAGAGGGGGGTAAAAGAAAATCCCACTCCTTGTAACAGCAAGCCCCGCTCAAAGGGTCGGAAAACCCAGGCGGGGTCCAATGGGGCCCAAGGCCCCCAAGTCAGCTCCTCCCCAATGCTGGGAACCTCCACGTCAGGCCCCGGGGCCGAGTTGTCCTCCAAAGCCCCAGCCTCACAAGAAAAAGCCAGGGGCAGCAGAAATAGCAGGAAGAGGATGGGCCCACTGATCAGACCCCAGAGCTATGGCAGGAGGAACCGACTCTAATGCCTCCGCAGCCACCCCGGAAGGGGCAACCCCAGAAGTTGCCCGAGTCTCAGAAACCTCTAAACCCTACCCTGACCCTAAAGCCCTCAGACGCTTGGGGTGGGGGGTGGGGGCAAATGAACCACAGCAGGGAAAAGAACAAGAGGGTGCAGAGAGAACCAAGGCCGAAGTGACCAAAACCCCCAAGTCCGGGTCCCAATAAACAAAACGGGGCAGCTTCAGGGTATCCAGGGAAGCAACCAATGGACAGCGTACCTAGAGGGAACAGAGCCGGCCGCTGTTATGGGTGAAAACTAGCTGCTCAGTACCCCGCGTCCCTATCAGTGCAAAAAAACTACCACTTACCCCAAGGCAAACAAGGGAGAATCCCCCAAATACTCGGGGCGGTCAATCGCCATGCAGCAAAAGACCAACAGAGGTAGACCCAAGGCGACTTGTGGAAGGGAACCCCAAGCCCCAAGGGCAGTACTTACAGGGCACTTAGTGAAGTTAGCCCTAAGCGCATGCAGCCCGAGTACCCTGGAAAACGTCTTCCAGCTCACCCTCACCACCACCAGCACCAGCAGCAGCAGCAGCAGGAGGAGGAAGAGGAACACTCCCTCCCCAGAGCCAAACAAAGGCTACGAAACCCCAGCTGACCTCAAGGGTGGGGTAAATGCCGAGCAGCAGGAACCCCAACGGGAATGTAAGCCCAAAGATTCTAGGTAAGGCAGTCCTAGAACCAAAGGGTAGTACTTACAGGACACTTAGGGACGGCAGACCTAAGCTCATGCAGTCCCAGTACACTGTTACTTCTGGCCACTGCACCACAAACAGCAGGAAAACACCACAGGAGCACTAAATCCCGCAAGAAACTGAGGCAAGAGTTCACAGCCGCCCCAGAGTGCTTCAGCCTAAGAACTGAGGTGTGAGTAGCCAGAACGATGGTCTGGGGCTTTCCCCCCTTTGGGGAGGGGAGGGAGGGCTGTGCGGACAAGAGGTACGGCAGCATAGAATGACATTTGCTTGTTTCCTTTGTTTTCTTTAGGGGAACTCTGTTTCTCTGTTTGGTCTTGGGTTTTTTGCAATTTCCTACCATGTGGGGATTGTTTTGAGATGCCTACCTTTCTGGATGCCTAACCCCAGTTGATGGCAGATGGAATACCCCCAAATACAAAGGGGGGGGGGGGGTTCCTAGGGGCCATTGCTCCCTGCACCTCTCTGAGGGGACCATGGTTAGTGATCCCCAGTAGGCAGAAATCCATTGACTGAACCCATAGACTAATATAGCATATATCAGTCCGATAACTCCAGGGAGCCGAAGGGGCTCCCCACAGAAATTATATTAATGATTAATAGAATTAACAAATCAAAGGCTGGCACTTATATCTTTTAAGTGTAATTCTAAAGCACAACTCACCTTTCGGCAGAGTCTTCCAGAAGAAGCATCATCAAGAGATGCCAGTTCCTCGTCAAATGTTCGTACTGTTATTTCCTTTTCACGCAACACAGCCAACTGGTCTAGCAGGACATTATTCTCCTTAAAAGAATTAAAATAATAATGAATTTTTAT
Organism: Procambarus clarkii; assembly: GCF_040958095.1. Lineage (NCBI taxonomy): Eukaryota > Metazoa > Arthropoda > Malacostraca > Decapoda > Cambaridae > Procambarus > Procambarus clarkii. Next base: position 1,766,095 of record NC_091228.1, read on the forward strand.
TTAATTCCTGATAAGAGTTTTCACATGCTTGAATTAAACATGCTTTTGAGAAGAATTAATATTTTCTATCTTGTGCTTTATGGGGCAAAATAGAAAAATGTGATTAACTTTGAATAAAGAGAATTTAAATATGCAGCAGAAAATGCCAAACAAAAATATCACTACAGATTGGAAACTAAACTTGAAAAAATTTAATAACTTATTTTCAAACATATATATAATATCACAAACAAAATAGTCTACCAAACTATTAATCCAAAGCATCTCACTCAACTCTTAACTTTACTAATTAGAAATATTTTCTTAAAAGAAGAGTAATCATACCTGGGTTGTGCATGCTAGTTGAATCTCCAGCTCTTCTCTCTTTCGAACTTCAGAACCTAGTTCATTCTGGGTTGCCTTCAGCCTCTCCTGTAGCTCCTCAATCCTATTACGAGCTTCATTATCCTCAGGCACTCGGTCTTCCGAGTTCTAAATAATCAAATTTTAAATCAATTTTCTACGCGTGCAAAATTGGACTGAAATGTTACTAATATTAATAATAATTAAAAATATATGCTTATAATACCTTTTCTTAATTTCACCGTTTAAATCTTGATTTTACCTCATAGGAAAGTAATGAGATATATTTGTACTGAAATAGTAAATTAGGAATACAGTACAAGTATAATGCAATAAGACTGCCTACAAAGTTTCCTTTAGAGTAAAATTTATTCTCTTGTTCATGAATTGTTTCCTAGTGTTAGGGAGAGGAAGGCTGCTCATTATTTAATTGCAGGATAACTCACTCGCTCACTTGCTATCTCACTCGCTCGCACACTATCCCTCGCTTTCTCGCTTACTATCTCTCACTCACTCCCTCGCTCGCTCACTATCTCTCACTCTCTCGCTCGCTCACTTACTATCTCTCACTCCCTCGCTATCTCTCTCTCACTCACTCACGATCTCTCGCTCACTATCTTTCACTCCCTCTCGCTCGCTATCTCTCACTCCCTCGTTTGCTCTATCTCTCACTCGCTCACTATCACTCACTATCTCTCACTCGCTCACTATCTCTCTCTCACTATCTCTCGCTCGCTCACTATCTCTCTCTCGCTCATTATCTCTATCTCTCACTCCCTCTCGCTCGCTATCTCTCACTCCCTCGTTTGCTCTATCTCTCACTCGCTCACTATCACTCACTATCTCTCACTCGCTCACTATCTCTCTCTCACTATCTCTCGCTCGCTCACTATCTCTCTCTCGCTCATTATCTCTATCTCTCACTCCCTCTCGCTCGCTATCTCTCACTCCCTCGTTTGCTCTATCTCTCACTCGCTCACTATCACTCACTATCTCTCACTCGCTCACTATCTCTCTCTCACTATCTCTCACTCCCTCGCTATCTCTCTCTCTCTCGCTCACTATCTCTCGCTCACTATCTCTCACTCACTATCTCTCACTCCCTCGTTTGCACTCTCTCTCTCTCACTCGCTCACTATCTCTCGCTCGCTCACTATCTCTCTCTCGCTCACTATCTCTCTCTATCTCACTATCTCTCTCTCGCTCACTATCTCTCTCTCGCTCACTCTCTCTCTCTCTCGCTCACTCTCTCTCTCGCTCGCTCACTCTCTCTCTCGCTCACTCTCTCTCTCTCTCTCTCTCTCTCTCTCTCGCTCACTCTCTCTCTCTCTCTCGCTCACTCTCTCTCTCACTCTCTCTCTCTCGCTCACTCTCTCTCTCTCTCGCTCACTCTCTCTCGCTCACTCTCTCTCTCTCTCGCTCACTCTCTCTCTCTCTCGCTCACTCTCTCTCTCTCTCGCTCACTCTCTCTCTCTCTCGCTCACTCTCTCTCTCTCTCGCTCACTCTCTCTCTCGCTCACTCTCTCTCTCGCTCACTCTCTCTCTCGCTCACTCTCTCTCTCTCTCGCTCACTCTCTCTCTCGCTCACTCTCTCTCTCTCGCTCACTATCTCTCTCTCTCGCTCACTATCTCTCTCTCTCGCTCACTATCTCTCTCTCTCGCTCACTATCTCTCTCTCTCGCTCACTATCTCTCTCTCTCGCTCACTATCTCTCTCTCGCTCACTATCTCTCTCTCGCTCACTATCTCTCTCTCGCTCACTATCTCTCTCTCGCTCACTATCTCTCTCTCGCTCACTATCTCTCTCTCGCTCACTATCTCTCTCTCGCTCACTATCTCTCTCTCGCTCACTATCTCTCGCTCACTATCTCTCTCTCGCTCACTATCTCTCTCTCTCTCCCCCTCTCTCTTTCTCCCTAGCCAAAGACTGACCTGCTACACCAAGAAATATGAAGCGGTCCTCCAACAAAATTCACAGCTTGTAAAAAATAAAAAAAATAAATAAAAAATATATATATACAAATGATACCACTTGCAGGAAAACATTGGTCAAGCTGGTGAAAACGTGCCATCCAGTATTGGCTTGTGATGATGAGGATGACAGATAAGTAATGTGTTTTGGTTTCAAAAGTAATAAAATAAATTTATGAAAAGCAATTATGGAAGGTTCTGGCAAACACCATACATATTAAATTTTATAAACCCTCCAAAATGATGAATAAAATCACAAGCTAGTACCTTACATGAACATTCCCTTACACAGAAAAAAAGTTTAAAAACAATTACGTGAAAGCTACTTCATTTTTCATCACTAACAAAAGAGAGAGTTCAGTATAGTACTATTTCAGGAAATTATATAGCAAATTTGAGCGCTACTATATAAAGGCTGGAATTTGTAACTATTTGGAATTTGCGTATAAAATAAAAAGGGGCAAGCAAAGGGCAAGTGGGATGCAGACTACTGAAGAAAGGTGTTACCTGGACATCAATATCGTGATCCTCCTCCTTACCGCAGATACCAGAGATAAGGGCAAGGTCTTGATATTAACATCAAACACTTTACAAACAAATGATTTCAGTTAGGGACAGACTCAAGCTGTCACTGGACATTTGGTACATTTTCTGTCTATAACCTACTGAAATAATTTTTGACATTTGACTATTTCATTGGAGACCAGAGCAGCCTATTAGGCATATTCTTAGTGGAAAGTCTAAGACATAAGTACTGTATGTAGCTAATCAACTTAGTGACCAAGGCATTTCCTCCTCATCTTTGGGAAAATTATAAAGACATTTTCAATGCATCAGGTCTTCAATGCAAAATAAACATGCATACTGACATTTTACACAAATGTAAAATTAGCACATTGGCCTTACGTTAGCCATGAAAAATGCATATACTGTACTGCACATACAATACAGTATTCAAGTTTTCCTCATCCCACTTTTACGTTACACTACAAAACCGTATGCATAAACAAACCACACATCCTTCAAAGGGCACTAGTTGAAGTGTTTATTGAATTATTTTTAATAAAATTGTATCTGGGAATGCCCTACTAAAAAGAATTTCTTCAAAACTGATTTTCTAGAACTGAAGGCCTATCATACACCATACACAAATAGTTGGTGTTTAATTCACACTCATATACAACAGACTAATTATGATCCAGCCGTAAGCATGTGTACTGAACCCTCTATTCAAGATATATATACAGTACACTAATAACTTTGGTTTGTGTTACAGGCAATAATTGAACTAATGTAATGTAAATCACAAAACTTTCTTTAAATGGTATACAAAATACTGAATGTTAAAAAAAGGAAATCCATTTCAACATCTGATAGAACTTTACATAGTTAAAACAGGAACAACCAGCCGATGCTTTTCACAACACTTGTACAGACAGAGCATGCAATGTTAAGGGATAGAATGACATTATTATGTCAGTCTCACAAAATATGCATAGAACTTTAAGATTTAAAATGTGTTTTTTTTTTAATTAATTTGCCATTAAATACAACAGTACAGTACTACTAAGCTTTAAATAGCTTAGTAAATCAATTAAAACTATAGATCTTATTACAAAATACAGTAGATTGTATTTTGTCATGGTGCATGCTCTAATAGTTCAAGCTCCATTTTTCTATTGAATGAGGACATTATTGTTGAAACATTAGATGATATTAAAAAAAGTATCTTGTCCCTGTGGAGAACGGTTTGGGATCACTGGAATGAATGACAATTGACCTAACTGTACTTGGGTATTACCCTAATTATGAACATATACAAAGGTAGGGAGACAATGGTGAAACTAAACATTAACAGATATATAAGCAAAACACACACACAATAATAATAAATAAAATAGCTGAAAAATGTGATAACTGACTATAGAAATAATAGTTGCAAAAAGATAAACTTTGTGTGATGGGTTAACTTAGAGTGATGGGTTTACATCACTTTACGGGTGATGGGTTTACAGTCTCCGTGGTGTAGTGGTAAGACACTCGCCTGGCGTTCCGCGAGCGCTATGTCATGGGTTCGTATCCTGGCCGGGGAGGATTTACTGGGCGCAATTCCTTAACTGTAGCCTCTGTTTAACGCAACAGTAAACTGTGTACTTGGATGAAAAAACGATTCTTCGCGGCAGGGGATCGTATTCCAGGGACCATAGGATTAAGGACTTGCCCGAAACGCTACGCGTACTAGTGGCTCTACAAGAATGTAACAACTCTTGTATATATCTCAACAAAAAACTCCCATGTACAAGTGGACAACACAAAGCTACAAGATGACTAACACTAATAGTCTATAATTAGTAAACCTACATGGTCATTGATATTGAATGATTTATGACAGCAAATAATTATTAACAGAGGAAGACTAACACAAGCTCAATTATAGATTATATTCAATGAATTATTTGAGGGGTCTCGGTAGCATAGTGGGGTTCGTTCTCGACTCTCAATCAGGAATCCTGGGTTTGAATCCCTGGAGGACAGAAATGGTTGGGCATGTTTCCTTTTATTTAATGCCTGTCTTCACCTAGCAGTAAATAGGTGACCAGAAGTTAGTCAACTGTTGTGGAGTTACTTCCTGGGAAGGGTCAGTAGTTTGACCTTTGGGGGGGGGGGGGTAAATACCTCACTATAAGCCTAACATACATATACACAGGCTGCCTATCCCTGACAAAAGGAATTATTATCTTCAACATATTAACATACTGGATAATACAACGAAGAAAATACAAGTTTTTCAGTATATAAAAATATTAGATGCAAATTGCCTTTATTATGAAAATCCACAGGGGCCGTGACGAGGACTCGAACCTATGCACTGGGTATTCCCAGAAATTTCCTCATTGATATATCATAATAATGTGATTTCTCTGTGTATTGCCTTTATAAATAATAAAGTACCAAGAAAGCAGAACAAAATCTAGTTCAAAATTACAAGGCAACATCACTACTTTTGAAGTACTGTACTATAATACAGGGAAAGATAAAATATTTCTTAAAATTGCAGAAATAATCTAAAAGTGCATGCTCTTCTCACTAGTTGGTAGAAATTAAAAAATAAATCTTTTAATTATGACATTGAGTGCTTTGTGTGTACGAGTATCTCAACCTGCCATCCAAGAATGATAGTATATATGTATAAATTGCTATCCACACTTCCGTGGAAATAAACATTCTATTCACCTGGGCTGAATGGGTCATGAACCATGACCCATTCATGGACCCCAAGTGTGTGGGGGCCTCGATAGAGTGTCGGCCTCACACGCGTGGAGTCCACGGTTCGAGACCCACACAGCCCAGGTGAATGAAATATATGTATGGCTATTATGTATGGTGGTACAAAAATATGGACAGTTTCCCCCCCAAAAAAAATTTCCACGTTTTGTAATACAGTACTTATTTTATAAAAGTCCCAAAAAAGACAATCATCAAATCTAACTTTCCCTATGCCTAGGATGTATATGAACTAAATTAGGCATAGGATTGTGCATGTTAGGTTTAGTTTAGATTAATGGCTAGTTTTAAATTTTTTATGTCTTTTTAAAATTTCAATGCAGTAGTACAAAATAGGATATTTTTTTTAGAGTCCATATTTTTTATACATTCAATCATTAGTAGTAATTAGTTCTATCATTTTTGGAGACTGGAGTCATTCTATTAAGATGGTGACTTGGTGTACCTGATTCAACGAATTACCTTTATCTCGAACTCAACTGATTTTCATCATTTCGCCAAACATTGCCCAATTTACGTGGCAACATTTGCTTATGCACTGACCTATTCTAAACCCCCCCAAAAAATGATGTGGCGTTAGTGACCTGTGTGGTGTTCTCGCAGGAGTGCGAGCGTCGGATGTTCTGATCCTCCACAATGATGGAGCGTCGCTTGTTCCTACCCCTCTGTTGCTGGGCGCCTGCCCGCGCCTCCTCCAGGTTCTTTTGTAGCTCATCACAGCGAGCCTCCACAGATTCCAAGTTACTACACAAGCTGTGGGGTGGACAAGGCCATCTATTACTTTTGGTATATGTCAAACAAGCTAATTTTAACAAAAATATATATCACATTAAAGATACTCTTGCCAATATATTATTCCTACCATGTGATATTTTTAAATAATAATTAAAACAATTCTCAAACTGGATGATAAAATATCACATCATTTTCTTTAATCTATACTACTGTATAAGAGAATATCTTTGTCTGTACAAAGTTGGAGGCCAAACGTCTGGGGATAGCCTCACCCAAATTTGCAAGGGGCATGGGGGTGTGGTCTGCGGTACAGGACAGACATAGGCTGGTCAAGATAGGCCTACATTAAGCGCTTTTTTTCTACATTAAGCGCAATTTTCTGAGAGAAGGGGAGAGGGGGGGGAAGCAGGGGGATGAGGGGACCAAGGGGAGGGGGAAGCAGGGGGATGAGGGGACCAAGGGGAGGGGGAAGCAGGGGGATGAGGGGACCAAGGGGAGGGGGAAGCAGGGACCAAGGAGAGAGGGAAGCAGGGGGGATGAAGGGACCAAGGGGAGGGGGAAGCAGGGGGATGAGGGGACCAAGGGGAGGGGGAAGCAGGGACCAAGGAGAGAGGGAAGCAGGGGGGATGAGGGGACCAAGGAGAGGGGGAAGCAGGGACCAAGGAGAGGGGGAAGCAGGGGAATGAGGGGACCAAGGGGAGGGGGAAGCAGGGACCAAGGAAAGGGCGAGGCAGGGGGGGATGAGGGGACCAAGGAGTGGGGGAGGCAGGGGGATAAGGGGACCAAGGGGAGGGGGAGGCAGGAGGCTTAGGGGACCAAGGGGAAGGGGAGGCAGGGGGATAAGGGGACCAAGGGGAGGGGGAGGCAGGGACCAAGGGGAGGGGGAGGCAGGAGGATGAGGGGACCAAGAGGAGGGGGAGGCAGGGGGAATGAGGGGACCAAGGGGAGGGGGAAGCAGGGACCAAGGAGAGGGGGAGGCAGGGACCAAGGGGAGGGGGAAGCAGGGGGGATGAGGGGACCAAGGTGAGGGGGATGAGGGGACCAAGGGGAGGGGGAGGCAGGGGGGATGAGGGGACCAAGGGGAGGGGGAAGCAGGGACCAAGGGGAGGGGAAGCAGGGACCAAGGGGAGGGGGAAGCAGGGACCAAGGGGAGGGGAAGCAGGGACCAAGGGGAGGGGAAGCAGGGACCAAGGGGAGGGGAAGCAGGGACCAAGGGGAGGGGGAAGCAGGGACCAAGGGGAGGGTGAAGCAGGGGAGATGAGGAGACCAAGGGGAGGGGGAGGCAGGGGGGATGAGGGGACCAAAGGGAGGGGGAAGCAGGGACCAAGGGGAGGGGAAGCAGGGACCAAGGGGAGGGGAAGCAGGGACCAAGGGGAGGGGAAGCAGGGACCAAGGGGAGGGGGAAGCAGGGGGAATGAGGGGACCAAGGGGAGGGGGAAGCAGGGGGGGATGAGGGGACCAAGGGGAGGGGGAGGCAAGGGGGATGAGGGGACCAAGGGGAGGGGGAGGCAGGGGGGATGAGGGGACCAAGGGGAGGGGGAGGCAGGGGGGATGAGGGGACCAAGGGGAGGGGGAAGCAGGGGGGATGAGGGGACCAAGGGGAGGGGGAGGCAGGGACCAAGGGGAGGGGGAGGCAGGGGAGATGAGGAGACCAAGGGGAGGGGGAGGCAGGGGAGATGAGGAGACCAAGGGGAGGGGGAGGCAGGGGGGATGAGGGGACCAAAGGGAGGGGGAAGCAGGGACCAAGGGGAGGGGGAAGCAGGGACCAAGGGGAGGGGGAAGCAGGGGGGATGAGGGGACCAAGGGGAGGGGGAGGCAGGGACCAAGGGGAGGGGGAGGCAAGGACCAAGGGGAGGGGGAAGCAGGGGGGATGAGGGGACCAAGGGGAGGGGGAGGCAGGGGGGATGAGGGGACCAAGGGGAGGGGGAGGCAGGGGGGATGAGGGGACCAAAGGGAGGGGGAAGCAGGGACCAAGGGAAGGGGGAAGCAGGGACCAAGGGGAGGGGGAGGCAGGGACCAAGGGGAGGGGGAAGCAGGGGGGGGGATGAGGGGACCAAGGGGAGGGGGAGGCAGGGGGGATGAGGAGACCAAGGGGAGGGGGAAGCAGGGACCAAGGGGAGGGGAAGCAGGGACCAAGGGGAGGGGGAGGCAGGGGGGATGAGGGGACCAAGGGGAGGGGGAGGCAGGGGGGGATGAGGGGACCAAGGGGAGGGGGAGGCAGGGACCAAGGGGAGGGGGAGGCAGGTGGGATGAGGGGACCAAGGGGAGGGGGAGGCAGGGAGGGATGAGGGGACCAAGGGGAGGGGGAGGCAGGGACCAAGGGGAGGGGGAGGCAGGGGGGATGAGGGGACCAATGGGAGGGGGAGGCAGGGGGGGATGAGGGGACCAAGGGGAGGGGAAGCAGGGACCAAGGGGAGGGGGAGGCAGGGGGGATGAGGGGACCAAGGGGAGGGGGAGGCAGGGACCAAGGGGAGGGGGAGGCAGGGGGGATGAGGGGACCAATGGGAGGGGGAGGCAGGGGGGGATGAGGGGACCAAGGGGAGGGGGAGGCAGGGACCAAGGAGAGGGGGAAGCAGGGGGATGAGGGGACCAATTGGAGGGGGATGAGGGGACCAAGGGGAGGGGGATGAGGGGACCATGGGGGGGGAGAGGGGGTTGAGGGGGACCAAGGGGAAATGGGGCAAAGAGTAGGACAAAGGTGTGGTTTGTTAATAATAAAGTTTCTGATAAGGGGGGGAGGGGGGAGGGGGGATGAGGGGATGGAAGGGGGGATGAGGGGATGGAAGGGGGGATGAGGGGATGGAAGGGGGGATGAGGGGATGGAAGGGGGGATGAGGGGATGGAAGGGGGGATGAGGGGATGGAAGGGGGGATGAGGTGAAGAGTGGCGAAATGGTGGAAAGAGGAAGGAAAAGACCTGGGGAACCTTTCTGTTATATGTATGTAAATGATAATTTATCACTTTTCAAGATTGGAGGAGGGGGGGGGGGGTTAGGAAATGAGAAGAGGATAAAGAAAATGGGGGTGGGGAGAAGTGGAAAGACAAGAGGGAGGAGAGAGGGGGAGAGAGAGGGGGGGGAGAGAGAGGGGGGAGAGAGAGAGGGGGGAGAGAGAGAGGGGGGAGTGAGGGAAGAATGGGTAGAGGGAAGAGGGGGAGAGGGAAGAGGGGGAGAGGGAAGAGGGGGAGAGGGAAGAGGGGGAGAGGGAAGAGGGGGAGAGGGAAGAGGGGGAGAGGGAAGAGGGGGAGAGGGAAGAGGGGGAGAGGGAAGAGGGGGAGAGGGAAGAGGGGGAGAGGGAAGAGGGGGAGAGGGAAGAGGGGGAGAGGGAAGAGGGGGAGAGGGAAGAGGGGGAGAGGGAAGAGGGGGAGAGGGAAGAGGGGGGTAGAGGGAAGAGGGGGGTAGAGGGAAAAGGGGGAGAGGGAAGAGGGGGGGAGAGGGAAGAGGGGGGGGAGAGGGAAGAGGGGGGGAGAGGGAAGAGGGGGGGGGAGAGGGAAGAGGGGGGGAGAGGGAAGAGGGGGGGAGAGGGAAGAGGGGGGAGAGGGAAGAGGGGGGGAGAGGGAAGAGGGGGGAGAGGGAAGAGGGGGGGAGAGGGAAGAGGGGGGGAGAGGGAAGAGGGGGGAGAGGGAAGAGGGGGGAGAGGAAAGAGGGGGGAGAGGGAAGAGGGGGGGAGAGGGAAGAGGGGGGGAGAGGGAAGAGGGGGGGAGAGGGTAGAGGGGGGGAGAGGGAAGAGGAGGGAAGAGGGGGGAGAGGGAAGAGGGGGGAGAGGGAAGAGGGGGGGAGAGGGAAGAGGGGGGAAGAGGGGGGAGAGGGAATAGGGGGGAGAGGGAAGAGGGGGGGAGAGGGAAGAGGGGGGGAGAGGGAAGAGAGGGAAGAGGGGGGGAGAGGGAAGAGGGGGGGAGAGGGAAGAGGGGGGGAGAGGGAAGAGGGGGGGAGAGGGAAGAGGGGGGGAGAGGGAAGAGGGGGGGGAGAGGGAAGAGGGGGGGGGGAGAGGGAAGAGGGGGGAGAGGGAAGAGGGGGGGAGAGGGAAGAGGGGGGGAGAGGGAAGAGGGGGGGAGAGGGAAGAGGGGGGGAGAGGGAAGAGGGGGGGAGAGGGAAGAGGGGGGGAGAGGGAAGAGGGGGGGAGAGGGAAGAGGGGGGGAGAGGGAAGAGGGGGGGGAGAGGGAAGAGGGGGGAGAGGGAAGAGGGGGGAGAGGGAAGAGGGGGGAGAGGGAAGAGGGGGGGGAGAGGGAAGAGGGGGGGGGAGAGGGAAGAGGGGGGAAGAGGGAAGAGGGGGGGGAGAGGGAAGAGGGGGGAGAGGAGGGAGAGGGGGGAGAGTGGGGAGAGGAAGGAAAAGGGGGAGGGACGATGTGGGAGAGACGGAAAAGGAGGAACGGGAGTGGAGGGGGGGGGGTAGAGACTGCCCCAGACACCACTCCTATAGAGTAAACAAATATTTGTAATGTTAAACATTCATATCACCGAGTCAGTGAAAACAGCAATGAAATCAAAGTGAAAACACAACAAATACAAATATTCTTTATTCTTCATTCCTGAAAATAAAATTATTCTGTACAGTACGAATTTCAGTGCAAATATTCTGCATATTCTGTTTATTATTTATTGCCCTTGTCAATATATCCCGTGAACTAACAACTACCATATTGCTATGTGGTGGTTGTGCACTCACAAATAACAACGTTACTACGCTATCACTCCTCAGCCACTACTTCAAGACGTCTTAGTGGACCCATTGACAAAGAATAGTCTTGTTGAACAAATCCACAAGGGCCGTGACGAGGATTCGAACCTACGTCCGAGATCATCCCAGACGCTGCCTTAATCGACTGAGCTACGATATGGCCAAAAAGATTTGAAACCAGAAGTTGTACCAACTTACTTGGATCCTGCAGCCTCTCCGAGACACAAACCAGGGTTTTACACAACTCCCCCTGCACTCGAGCTATGTGAATAGGCCGTTCTACCTCTTTGCCCTTCATTACACACATAAATCACAATAGAAACAGTCGTGTTGACATGGGGCCGAGGGGCTACGTACTTCCTTATTTTACGCTTGTCAGCGGCGCCCTCGGCAGCGAGTCTGTTGTTGTTCTTCTCCAGCTCGTGTATGGAGATCTCCAGCTGCTCGTAGATGCGAAGCCGAGAATCGTTCACCTCCCTCAGGGCGGCAGTCTGCTTGCTCAGGTACTGCGGACAAGATCATCGCATGTCACTACTTATAAAGAGTTCATCCATAATCAACACAATGAGAATTATTGTCCATAAAAGGTACATGACTGAGTACAACAGATTACAACTCTTAAGAGCTCAACTATAGCCCGGGCTACATGGACATTTCGTTCTGAGTGGCTAACTCTACACAATAACAGAAGATCACAAGTCACCCGTGATTGGCCCATATCACTCACAACCAGTGATTGTGATCCTCAGGAGGATCACAATCCTGTGGGTTGTGATCTTCACAACCCACAGGTCACTGTGATCATTATTAACACCTGACATGCCACTTTCTGCGACTCTGCTAGATGGATTAAAAAATAAAAAATTACCCCATGCGTCCAAGGATAATATCTTTAAACATTCAAAATATGAAGGTGCAAATTATTTAATATGTTAACATTCACTGGCTGAAAGCTCAACCACTTGGACTGGACGATAGAGCGACGGTATCGCTTCATGCAGGTCGGCGTTCAATCCCTGGCCGTCCAAGTCGTTGAGCACCATTCCTTCCCCCGTCCCATCCCGAACCCTTCCCAGTGCTATATAGTCATAATGGCTACGCGCTTTCCCCACACGGGAGACATCTCCCGTCACGCAGGGTGCAGTCGCACCTCCACAGATCTCCATTATCAGCTTTCGATACTGGTAATGGCTCAAAACGGCCACCACTTACGGGCTATTCATGCCCGTGCCACCTTTCGGGTGGCTTAATCTTCATCAATCAATCATCAGCGCTCGCCCCTCACTGCCTGAAAAATGGCATGCAGGCAGTGTAGTCATCAAGCCCACAGACCATGTACAGTACAGGAACACAACCCACGTACCCCCTGCCTAACATCAACAGCCAGGATCTTCACACAGGAAAACCAAGACCGGATACCATGACCCTCACACAAGGACTGAGGAGAAGGCGTCACCATGAGACAGTCACTTGGGTCACAGGTGGCGGCGCCAGCAGCTCACGTTCGGGCGGTACGCTTGGTATTCAGGGGTATTCAAGCTCCATCTACCAGCCCGTCCTCATAAACAATGGCCAAAGCCCATTCCATCCACCCGCCAAACCCCCTGTTTATGAATGAAAAACGGTTTACACACAACTCACAACTGATGATGTAACGACCGCTTCCCTCTGTCGTAATAACCGCGGCCTCTATTGTAATAACCCAATGTTCCCCAGTATTAATCCTGTTATCTTGTTATCTCTCGTGATCGTAATATACGCTCTCTGTTGTACATCTCTGTCTCTTCACTCAATACCCCAGCTCAACACTGTTACAGTCCAGTATGACCCCTCACTGGACTGCCACGTATGTAAGAGGAATATTAAATGAGGAAGATAAACCAAGGACAAGGGTTATTAGTTAAAAAAAAAAACAATAACAAAACACATTTACACTGCCACCACCTTCCTGACCAACCATACCTGAATGTGTCAATCACCGATCCCCCAGGAAGGCAAGGAATCAGTAACCATGGGACTCCGGGTAATATGAATTTCAGAAATAAATTTTGGAAAATTAGTTTGTGTAATTTACGTTACTTATTTGAATCCAAGGGCAACTTTAGTATCTATTAATAGTAGGAGAACATGGGGCTTCCAATACAACCCCTAAAAATGACAAAGTAACAAAATATATCAAAGGGGAGTTAAGTGAATACCACTGGACAAGCTATACAATTTATTTTATGAAACATGTAAATTAAGACAATTTGAACACATCACCTATTCTATTTCCCTAGAGGCACAATGGATATTTACCGAGGACACAAAACTCAAGTGCACTATACCTTAAATACCCGCACCACGGCCAAGATGTTGATGGCTGCCCTCAGCCCCGAGGATACGGGCTTGCGGCCCTGTTCCTAATACACTCCCAAGACACACTGATGAAATTTAGTTTTTCCAACTTATTGCTGGGAAGGATACTCCTCCCACCATCTACTACAGCCCCAGGGCTCCACCCATTATTTTGGCCCTGGCCAACCATTTAACACGTAGGCCTGAGGTCTGGCTCTCTAGGGCCAATAAGGACTTGGCCCTTATCTCAGGCCAATCACCTTCACTGATCTGTCGTGGAAAGCTACATGAATTTCTGAAGATTGAGTCAGCTCTCCCCAGCTAGAGAAGGGGGACAAGGCGCGTCTATGGAGCCCAGACACCTGCGAGCGATGTTTACAAACTGATAATTTATGTTCAAGCCTGTCTCCTCTAAGATAGGAGTAGGGACATTTGACTCTGCCTGGTATGGGGAAGGCCGCTGCTGAGAGGGAAAGAGAGGGAATGAGAGGGAACATCTGAGTGGGGAATTGAGTGGGAGAGCCAAGGTATCCACGACCACCCTACCCTCAGGTCAACCTCTTGACCCTGACAAATGGGCGACAAGGGGGGGGGGAGGAAGAGGAGGAGACGAATGACGGCCAAGGGGATGGGAGAAGGAAGGAGGGGAGAGGGAGAAGGAAAGGAGGGGAGAAGGAGAAGGAAAGGAGGGGAGAAGGAGAAGGAAAGGAGGGGAGAAGGGGAGGGAAAAGAGGGGAGAAGAGAGAACCAATGATCTGAGCCCCAGATCATTAAGCCATCAACATCTTGGCCGTGGTGCGGGTATTTAAGGTATAGTGCACTTGAGTTTTGTGTCCTCGGTAAATATCCATTGTGCCTCTAGGGAAATAGAATAGGTGATGTGTTCAAATTGTCTTAATTTACATGTTTCATAAAATAAATTGTATAGCTTGTCCAGTGGTATTCACTTAACTCCCCTTTGATATATTTTGCTACTTTGTCATTTTTAGGGGTTGTATTGGAAGCTCCCATGTTCTCCTACTATTAATAGATACTAAAGTTGCCCTTGGATTCAAATAAGTAACGTAAATTACACAAACTAATTTTCCAAAATTTATTTCTGAAATTCATATTACCCGGAGTCCCATGGTTACTGATTCCTTGCCTTCCTGGGGGATCGGTGATTGACACATTCAGGTATGGTTGGTCAGGAAGGTGGTGGCAGTGTAAATGTGTTTTGTTATTGTTTTTTTTTTTAACTAATAACCCTTGTCCTTGGTTTATCTTCCTCATTTAATATTCCTCTTACATACGTGGCAGTCCAGTGAGGGGTCATACTGGACTGTAACAGTGTTGAGCTGGGGTATTGAGTGAAGAGACAGAGATGTACAACAGAGAGCGTATATTACGATCACGAGAGATAACAAGATAACAGGATTAATACTGGGGAACATTGGGTTATTACAATAGAGGCCGCGGTTATTACGACAGAGGGAAGCGGTCGTTACAATGCGACAAGGGGGGGGGAGGAAGAGGAGGAGACGAATGACGGCCAAGGGGATGGGAGAAGGAAGGAGGGGAGAGGGAGAAGGAAAGGAGGGGAGAAGGAGAAGGAAAGGAGGGGAGAAGGGGAGGGAAAAGAGGGGAGAAGAGAGAACCAATGATCTGAGCCCCAGATCATTACAATGATGTTCGAACACCAAGTGCTTCGCTGACGACTTTTGTTCGAACCAGAACGCTGTCATTACTTCACCCGCGTACTACAAATAATGGCCAACAGAACCTAAACACCTAACCTAACCAGTGCCCGAAACACTGCGTGTTAATGGCTCTGCAATTATGTAAAAATACCAATATTATGTAATCTCACAAACCAATTGTACATTCTCGTAAATAAATATATAAATGCCTAAATAAACACAATATGCTAATATATTTTAATATTAATTTATATTTGAGAAACTTCCTATTTTGAATGAACAACCCTGGAAACACAAACCGAGGCTGACTCTATTTTCCGCTTGTTACAACTTGTAATAAAGTTGTTACATCTTGGCTGAACGTGTTTATGACGTATTAGAACGTTGCTACAACTTGCTATATTGGTTGTTATAACTGGTTAGGAGGTGTTAAAACTTGTTCGAACGTTGTACCAACGTCGTAGTTTCGGTGTGTGTTTGGCGGGAGCTAGCATGTTAAAATTGTTGAATGCGTCTTTGGGGTCGACCGCTGGATGGAATGGTCTTGGTCTGAGGACAGGTTGCCATGTACACCACTGAACCTCAGACGTGTATTGTAAAAGGTTCGTGTTTTCATTCCAGCTAATGTTTTTCCTATTATTTTTGTCACTTGTGGCAAGAAGATGGCTAACTACCCATCATCAGTCCAGACGTGTTCTCCAAGTCATAAATAATGATGTGAAAAAAATGTTGTTGCAATGTAGAGAACAAAAGTTTACTGTTTAATTGTCTGCAAGCATTATTGTTGCAGCTTTTGGGTCACCACCTTAACCAAGCTCTCTAACAGCCTGGTTGATCAGTCCAGCAACCAGGAGGCCTGGTCGACGACCGGGCCGCGGGGACACTAAGCCCCGGAAGCACCTCAAGGTAACCTCAAGGTAAGAGTCGTTTGGTTGATGGATGAGTGTTGTCACCATCACCTGTCAAGTGAAGGGGGCCTCGTAGCCTGGTGGATAGTGCGCAGGACTCGTAATTCTGTGGCGCGGGTTCGATTCCCGCAGGAGGTAGAAACAAATGGGCAAAGTTTCTTTCACCCTGAATGCCCCTGTTACCTAGCAGTAAATAGGTACCTGGGTGTTAGTCAGCTGTCACGGGCTGCTTCCTGGGGGTGGAGGCCTGGTCGAGGACCGGGCCGCGGGGACACTAAAGCCCCGAAATCATCTCAAGATAACCTCAAGATAACCATATGAACGCATTAGGTATATACATCAACCCGTACTCTCACTAATTACGTCGCTTTTCGCTCGTATGCGCACTAAGGTGTAAAATGATCATAATAAAAAATGGAAGCAGCTCACAAAATTGACGTATTATCTCGTTTTCTGTTTTAGGTCCTCTGGCTTACTCTGTTAGGTTAGAAGAGGAAATTTTCAATTAACGGTTTTCATGAAGTTTTGAAACCTAAGGTGAACTTCCTGCCCTCCTAACCTACCAGAAGACCCTTAACTTGCTGTTTTGGAAAACAAAAATCCGAAAATTATTTTCGATTTTTTTAATTTTCAAATTGCTGTATTTTTTGGCAGTAGCGCATACGAGCAAAGAGCGACGTGTTTTGTAAGGACAGGTTAGTATAACCTTCCCATTGTACCAAAATAAAATTGCCGTAAGGTTATCTTATATGATATGATATAAAACGATATGGAAGAAAATGTAGAATAGAACCAGTGAAGAGCAGAGGTGCCATAGGCACAATCAGAGAACACTGTATAAACATCAGAGGTCCGCGGTTGTTCAACGTCCTCCCAGCGAGCATATGAAATATTGCCGGAACAACCGTGGACATCTTCAAGAGGAAACTAGATAGTTTCCTCCAAGGAGTGCCGGACCAACCGGGCTGTGGTGGGTATGTGGGCCTGCGGGCCACTCCAAGCAACAGCCTGGTGGACCAAACTCTCACAAGTCAAGCCTGGCCTCGGGCCGGGCTTGGGGAGTAGAACTCCCAGAACCCCATCAACCAGGTAACCAGGTATCTTGAGGTTATCTTGAGATGATTTCGGGGCTTTAGTGTCCCCGCGGCCCGGTCCTCGACCAGGCCTCCACCCCCAGGAAGCAGCCCGTGACAGCTGACTAACACCCAGGTACCTATTTTACTGCTAGGTAACAGGGGCATAGGGTGAAAGAAACTCTGCCCATTGTTTCTCGCCGGCGCCTGGGATCGAACCCAGGACCACAGGATCACAAGTCCCGCGTGCTGTCCACTCGGCCGACCGGTGAAGTGCTATTTTCTGAGTGCTTATGCCTAAGAAGGATAAACAATGGGTGTTCAAGTGCAAGTATGTTTACTGATCAATGGTTGTTATTCCCCGCAAACTTTGCGTTGACCTCTGTCCTGATTTCATCCAGCAGGATTCTGAATTGTAGCAATGTTTTGTCATTGACGGCTTCGGCGGGTAGGCGGTTCCATGGGTTTATAACCCTGTGGGTGAAAAAAATCTCCTATTTTCTGTGTTACATTGTGGCTTGTTGAGCTTCATGCCGTGGCTCCTTGTGTGTGTTATATCTGACCTTTGAAAAGCTCAACCTCCTAAAACGAGAGTTCTTGTAGTAACTCTTCGGTCAAAAGTACAAATATGTTTGCAGGCGATGAGTCACAATAACGTGGCTGAAGTATGTTGACCAGGCCACACACTAGAAGGTGAAGGGACGACGACGTTTCGGTCCGTCCTGGACCATTCTCAAGTCGATTCTCAATCGACTTGAGAATGGCCCAGGACGGACCGAAACGTCGTCGTCCCTTCATCTTCTAGTGTGTGGTCTGGTCTACAAATATGTCGTGATGAACCACCAGAAAGTAGACTTTTGTATGATTGAATTTGGACAAACCGTTAAGGTTTTTTATATTAATGTTGCTAATGAAGCCTAACCAAACAATCGTAGGCCTTATAAATGCTGAGGCCTAATTCTTTTAGCATGGTAAAAGAAATTGCAATTCTCTTACCATGTCGTAGCTCAGTCGATTAAGGCAGCGTTTGGGATGCTCTCGGACGTAGGTTCGAATCCTCGACACGGCCCTTGTGGATTTGTTCGTTCCTAATTTGTTTCGTTCGTTTAATATACCAATGTGCTTTAATATACTTACTAATCTCTCTCATCTCATTTTTTTTCTTGCAATGTATTTATCATTTTATTAATTCTGATAGAATTTACCTACTTAAAATTATCTGTTAGATTAAGGACCTGCCCGAAACGCTGCGCGTACTAGTGGCTTTACAAGAGTGCAATTACTGTACTATGCTATGTATTCTCACAAACCCAATGTACCTTCTTGTATATATATAAATAAATAAATAAATAAAAATAATATAGTGCATATATGTACTGTACTGGGTCTAGGAATATTTAAGTTTGGTAATTAGCATAATTTTTTCCGGACTATTAAACAGTACAAAAAGTGGCTTACTGGGGATCCTATTGGTACGATCGACCACAGTTACAAAAAAAGTACCCTCATTTAAGGAGGATGGATTGCTTTTATAGCAGTAGTCTGGATCAATATCCTCCAAATTATTCAGTAGTTTTAAATTCCGACGAGATCAGCCTTGTCATGTCTTGTTTGCGGTGATATCCCGCCGAACACACACCGTAACTACGACGTTAGTACAACGTTCGAACGAGTTTTAACACCTAACCAGTTATAACAACCAATATAGCAAGTTGTAACAACGTTCTAATGCGTCATAAACACGTTCAGCCAAGATGCAACAACTTTATTACAAGTTGTAACAAGCGGAAAATAGAGACAGTTTCGGTTTGTGTTTCCAGAGTTTAGCCCTCGGGCCTGCTTGATACCTGGTTGATACCTGGTTGATGGGGTTCTGGGAGTTCTTCTACTGCCCAAGCCCGGCCCGAGGCCAGGCTTGACTTGTGAGAGTTTGGTCCACCAGGCTGTTGCTTGGAGCGGCCCGCAGGCCCACATATACCTGCTTGATGGGGTTCTGGGAGATCTTCTACTCCCCAAGCCCGGCCCGAGGCCAGGCTTGACTTGTGAGAGTTTGGTCCACCAGGCTGTTGCTTGGAGCGGCCCGCAGGCCCACATATACCTGGTTGATGGGGTTCTGGGAGTTCTTCTACTCCCCAAGCCCGGCCCGAGGCCAGGCTTGACTTGTGAGAGTTTGGTCCACCAGGCTGTTGCTTGGAGCGGCCCGCAGGCCCACATATACCTGGTTGATGGGGTTCTGGGAGTTCTTCTACTCCCCAAGCCCGGCCCGAGGCCAGGCTTGACTTGTGAGAGTTTGGTCCACCAGGCTGTTGCTTGGAGCGGCCCGCAGGCCCACATATACCTGGTTGATGGGGTTCTGGGAGTTCTTCTACTCCCCAAGCCCGGCCCGAGGCCAGGCTTGACTTGTGAGAGTTTGGTCCACCAGGCTGTTGCTTGGAGCGGCCTGCAGGCCCACATATACCTGGTTGATGGGGTTCTGGGAGTTCTTCTACACCCCAAGCCCGGCCCGAGGCCAGGCTTGACTTGTGAGAGTTTGGTCCACCAGGCTGTTGCTTGGAGCGGCCCGCAGGCCCACATATACCTGGTTGATGGGGTTCTGGGAGTTGTTCTACTCCCCAAGCCCGGCCCGAGGCCAGGCTTGACTTGTGAGAGTTTGGTCCACCAGGCTGTTGCTTGGAGCGGCCCGCAGGCCCACATATACCTGCTTGATGGGGTTCTGGGAGTTCTTCTACTCCCCAAGCCCGGCCCGAGGCCAGGCTTGACTTGTGAGAGTTTGGTCCACCAGGCTGTTGCTTGGAGCGGCCCGCAGGCCCACATATACCTGCTTGATGGGGTTCTGGGAGATCTTCTACTCCCCAAGCCCGGCCCGAGGCCAGGCTTGACTTGTGAGAGTTTGGTCCACCAGGCTGTTGCTTGGAGCGGCCCGCAGGCCCACATATACCTGCTTGATGGGGTTCTGGGAGTTCTTCTACTCCCCAAGCCCGGCCCGAGGCCAGGCTTGACTTGTGAGTTTGGTCCACCAGGCTGTTGCTTGGAGCGGTCCGCAGGCCCACATATACCTGGTTGATGGGGTTCTGGGAGTTCTTCTACTCCCCAAGCCCGGCCCGAGGCCAGGCTTGACTTGCGAGAGTTTGGTCCACCAGGCTGTTGCTTGGAGTGGCCCGCAGGCCCACATACCCACCACAGCCCGGTTGGTCCGGCACTCCTTGGAGGAAACTATCTAGTTTCCTCTTGAAGATGTCCACGGTTGTTCCGGCAATATTTCTTATGCTCGCTGGGAGGACGTTGAACAACCGCGGACCTCTGATGTTTATACAGTGTTCTCTGATTGTGTCTATGGCACCTCTGTTCTTCACTGGTTCTATTCTGCATTTTCTTCCATATCGTTCACTCCAGTATGTTGTTATTTTACTGTGCTGCAGGAAAGATGTCGCTGCTCCCTGAATACGACCCGTCGCTGCGGTGTCGTGGAAGACGACAACCTCACCAGTACTTTGTCTCGTGTCTCGCGCAGGAAAAAATGAGTTTATAATGTACTCACTTAGTTGTGCTTTCGGGGGTTGAGCTTCGGCTCTTTGGTCCCGCCTCTCAACGCACAAAATGTGTTCATGTGTGTGTATTCGTGTGGCGTTGTTTTCTCTTGACAGAGGGATGCACCTGAGAGTGCCACGGGTGCAGTGCCACGGGTGCAGTGCCACGGGTGCAGTGCCACGGGTGCAGTGCCACGGGTGCAGTGCCACGGGTGCAGTGCCACGGGTGTAGTGACACCTGACCTGACACCACGACCCGAATCCCTTACCCCCCCCCACAGGTCGAGAGGGGAAGGGGGGGGGGGAATAATACCACCACCACAGCCAGATGGCGGTGTATGGCAGTCCCCCATACACAGACCGTGGTGGTGGGGGGGGGCGGTGACAAGTACGTGACACAGGTGACAATGGCGGGAATGCAGGTCACCAACACTGTCACCTCCGTCGTGACCCACTCCTGTCACTGACGACACGGGGTGAGGGGGGGGGGGACATGGTGGGTACAGGGGGAGGGGGGGGACATGAAGGGTCAGGCGGGAGCACGGAGACGACATATGGTTATCTTGAGATCTTGAGGTTATCTTGAGATGATTTCGGGGCTTTAGTGTCCCCGCGGCCCGGTCCTCGACCAGGCCTCCACCCCCAGGAAGCAGCCCGTGACAGCTGACTAACACCCAGGTACCTATTTACTGCTAGGTAACAGGTAAGGAGAACAGGAGAATGTACAGAAGGAGGGGTGAGAATAGGACGTAAACAGTGCAACGAAAGCGAAGGTAACACCAGAGAAGAAGAGAGGAAGAAGGACAGGTGATGAAAAAGGTAAAGTAAGAGAAGCAGAGAAAGAATGAGGGGGGGGGGAGGCATGGGGGGAGGGGGGGAGTGTAGGAAGAGCACTTCCGGTGGAGTGACCCCCAACAGTACGCGCAGACTCGCCAGGCGGAGCGCTGCCACTTGGCCCAGAAGGAATCCAGCAAATATGTTGACCTAATTGACAGGGGGGGGGGGGAGGAACCAAGTTTGACCTAGCAGATGGGGCGGAGGGGTGAGGGACGAGGAGTGAGGGGGGCGAGACAAGGGGAAACTGGGCGCAGGTGGGTGACCACATCAGTCACCCACTACCCACTACCCCCACCCACACACACACACACACACACACACACCCTATTTCTCAACCCTCCTATGCCATTCAGACTCTCCCTAACTTTCAGACCCATTATGCCCTTCCTACCCCCCTAGATGCCCAGACCCCATTTGCCTACCAGGCACTACCAGGCACTTCCAGGCACTCCCAGGCAACCCCTAGCACCCCCCCCCCCCAGACACCCCCACTCGCCCCCAAGACACCCCCCCCCCCCGTCCCCCCCAGACCCCCGGCGAAAGGGGGAACTCTGACACCCGAGTTTCCAAGAAGAGTCTCAAGGTTTGGTACACCAATGCTGATGGGGTAGCCAATAAAGCAGAAGAGATAAAAGAAAGAGTTAGTGAGGCAGACCCAGACATAGTGGCAATAGTGGAAACTAAAATAAATGGCATGATCTCGGATGCAATCTTTCCAGAGGGGTACCAGGTGATAAGAAAAGAAAGGACACAGAGACAGGGAGGAGGAGTGGCACTCCTAATAAAGCGGAAATGGAAGTTTGATGAGCTGGAAAATCTGGGTACCAATGAAAGCACGAACTTCATACATGGAACTCTGACAGTGGATGGGAAGAAGATTGTAATCTTGATACTCTACAATCCCCCACCAAACAGTAGAAGGCCCAGGCAGGAGTACGAGGACAGCAACAAAACATGTATAGATGAACTGCAGAGGGCAGCAGCTATAGCGCATAGAATGAGAGCGAAGCTACTGGTCATGGGAGACCTAAATCACGGAGAGATAGATTGGGAAACGAGGCATCCCCATGGCGGGGAGGAGACCTGGGGAGCGAAGCTGGTAGACGTTATTGACAGGAATTTCCTAACACAGCATGTGAAGGAAGACATTAGGGAAAGAGGAGGGGATACACCCAGCCTATTAGACCTCGTTTTCACCCAGAATGTAGAAGACATCGAGCATTTAGAACATGAAATACCACTAGGAGCCAGTGACCATTGTGTCCTAGTCTTTGACTACATGATGGAGCTTAAAATTGTGACCAAAGGACAAGAGGTCCGGGAAAGGAGACTTGATTACAGAAAAGGGGACTACAGAAGGATAAGGGACTACCTGGGAGAAGTGCAGTGGGAGGAAGAAATTAGAGGAAAAACAGTCCAAGATATGATGAACCAAGTCATATGGAAATGCAAGGAGGCTGGAGAGAGAGTTATTCCAACAGTAAAGGAAAAAAGCAGGAAGGAATATAATAACCCATGGTTTAATAGACAGTGTCAGGAAGCAAAAGTGAGAAGCAGGATGGAGTGGAGGAAGTACAGAAGACAAAGGACAGAGCACAACAGGATTAGATGTATCAGAGCTAGGAACGATTACATTAACATAAGACGAGTGTCGGAAAGAAATTATGAGAATGATATTGCAATCAAAGCGAAAAAGCAACCAAAATTACTACATATCCATATAAGAAGGAAGATGTCGGTAAATGACCAAGTGACAAGACTGAGGAAAACAGAGGGGGAATATACAGAAAGCGACAAGGAAATCTGTGAGGTACTGAATGCAAGTTTCCATGGAGTGTTCACAACCGAGCCTGAGCAGCTCCCATTGTTGGAAGAGATTACCCTAGATGGAAGACTATCAGATATAGAGGTGACAGCAGAGTAGGTAATGAAACAGTTGACAACACTACATGTAACTAAAGCGGTTGGATCAGGCAAAGTATCACCGTGAATACTAAAAGAGGCAGCGCAGGCTCTCAGTGTGCCTCTGGCAATGATCTTTAATGAGTCACTATGTCGGGAGAATTGCCCAGTTGCTGGAAGGAGGCAAATGTCGTACCGATTTTTAAGAAAGGAGATAGGGAGGAGGCACTTAACTACAGACCCGTATCACTGACAAGCATCCCCTGCAAAATACTTGAAAGAATAATTAGGCTAAGACTTGTTGAGCACCTGGAGAGCATTGGGTTTGTAAACAAGCACCAACATGGGTTCTGGACAGGGAAATCATGCCTAACAAACCTTTTAGAATTCTATGACAAAGTAACAAGGATAAGGCAGGACAGAGAAGGCTGGGCAGACTGCATATTTCTTGACTGCCAAAAGGCCTTTGATACGGTACCGCACATGAGACTGCTATACAAACTTGAGAGGCAGGCAGGAGTAAGCGGAAAGGCCCTAGTATGGGTGAAGAACTACCTAACAGGAAGGAGCCAGAGGGTAATGGTAAGGGGCGAGAAGTCGGACTGGCGAACAGTAACAAGTGGAGTACCTCAAGGATCGGTGCTGGGCCCAATCCTCTTTCTAATTTACGTAAATGATATGTTTACAGGAGTGGAATCATACATGTCAATGTTTGCGGATGACGCAAAATTAATGAGAAGAGTTGTGACAGATGAGGATTGTAGGATCCTCCAAGAGGACTTAAACAGGTTGCAGAGATGGTCAGGGAAATGGCTACTGGAGTTCAACACCAGTAAATGTAAAGTTATGGAAATGGGATCAGGTGATAGGAGACCAAAGGGACAGTACACAATGAAGGGGAACAGCCTACCTGTAACGATTCGAGAAAGAGACCTGGGAGTGGATGTGACACCTAATCTAACTCCTGAGGCACATATAAATAGGATAATGACAGCAGTGTACTATACACTGGCGAAAATTAGAACTTCATTCAGAAACCTAAGTGAGGAGGCTTTTAGGGCGCTTTACACTGCCTACGTGAGACCCGTCTTAGAGTATGCCGCGCCATCATGGAGCCCCCACCTGAAGAAACACATAAGGAAACTAGAGAAGGTTCAGAGGTTTGCGACGAGGCTTGTCCCAGAGTTACGAAGGATTTGATATGAAGAACGTCTGAGGGAACGTAACCTTACGACACTAGAGAAAAGAAGGGAGAGAGGAGATATGATAGGGACATATAAAATACTCAGGGGAATTGACAAAGTGGAAATAGATGAAATGTTCACACGGAATAGTAACAGAACGAGGGGACATGGGTGGAAGCTGGAAACTCAGATGAGTCAGAGAGATGTTAGGAAGTTTTCTTTTAGCGTGAGAGTAGTGGAAAAATGGAATGCACTTCAGGAACAGGTTGTGGAAGCAAACTCTATTCATAATTTTAAAACTAGGTATGAAAGGGAAATGGGACAGGAGTCATTGCTGTAAAGAACCGATGGATGGAAAGGCGGGATCCAAGAGCCAGTGCTCGATCCTGCAAGCCCAAATAGGTGAGTACACACACACTACACACACACACACACCCACTACACACACACACACCCACTACACACACACACACACACACCCACCCACTACACACACACACACCCACTACACACACACACACACACACACACACCCACCCACTACACACACACACACACACACACACACACACACACACACACACTACACACACACACACACACACACACACACACACACACCCACTACACACACACACACACACACACACACACACACACACACACACACACACACACACACACACACACACACACTACACACACACACACACACACCCACCCACTACACACACACACACACACACACACACACACACACACACACACACACACACACACACACACACACACACACACACACACACACACACACACACCCACCCACCCAATACACCCAACACGGTGGACAAGGATGGTGGGGAGAGACCAAGTCAACACTGGTCCACCGGGGCTGGACCTCACCTGCCAGTGAACCAACACCGGATTCCGTTCACGGGCTCGAACTCTCGCTGACATTAACCTCCGCCACTCACCTTGCCGGTAGAGTACCAGGGAGGGGGGGGGGCTGCATGATAGATTAACTGGACACAAAACTACAGCCAACATGCTCCTGAACTGTGTATGGCACTGTGGACTGTCTCTTGGTGCAGTGCCAGACCATGACAGGTGCCACAGTAACAGTGGCAGACCATGACAGGTGCCACAGTAACAGTGGCAGACCATGACAGGTGCCACAGTAACAGTGGCAGACCATGACAGGTGCCACAGTAACAGTGCCAGACCATGACAGGTGTCACAGTAACAGTGCCAGACCATGACAGGTGCCACAGTAACAGTGGCAGACCATGACAGGTGCCACAGTAACAGTGCCAGACCATGACAGGTGCCACAGTAACAGTGCCAGACCATGACAGGTGTCACAGTAACAGTGCCAGACCATGACAGGTGCCACAGTAACAGTGGCAGACCATGACAGGTGCCACAGTAACAGTGCCAGACCATGACAGGTGTCATAGTAACAGTGCCAGACCATGACAGGTGTCACAGTAACAGTGCCAGACCATGACAGGTGCCACAGTAACAGTGCCAGACCATGACAGGTGCCACAGTAACAGTGCCAGACCATGACAGGTGCCACAGTAACAGTGGCAGACCATGACAGGTGCCACAGTAACAGTGCCAGACCATGACAAGTGCCACAGTAACAGTGCCAGACCATGACAGGTGTCACAGTAACAGTGCCAGACCATGACAGGTGTCACAGTAACAGTGCCAGACCATGACAGGTGCCACAGTAACAGTGCCAGACCATGACAGGTGCCACAGTAACAGTGCCAGACCATGACAGGTGTCACAGTAACAGTGCCAGACCATGACAGGTGCCACAGTAACAGGTAGAGTGCCAGTCTATAACAGGTGCCACAGTAACAGGTAGAGTGCCAGTCCTTGACAAGTGCCACAGTAACAGTTCTAAATATAATGAACACAGATGTGATAGAGTAAACATGTCATATAGAGTTGCTGCTCCATATATATATTAAACAAGAACCTCTATACACAGAGCTCTTAAACTCTACCAATGAGGTGGTAAAGGTACAGAGTTAAGCAGAGAACATAAACCTCGCTGTTATTCCAATGAACAAACCTCCAGGTGCTGCGGTTCAGCAAGCCAAAGAACAGTTACAGAACACAGCGAGCGTGTTCATAATCTTGGCAACCTGGTGCCAGATATTATCCGTCTTGGAGACTTCAATATGCCCAGCTTAAGACAATGTTTATCAAACAATAACATCATTGAAAATTAAGATGGAAATAACCAGTCACCAGTTAGTTGGTGTACAGGGGTGTACCCCTACACCCAGGCCTGCTGGAGTACACCCAGGCCTGCTGGAGTACACCCAGGCCTGCTGGAGTACACCCAGGCCTGCTGGAGTACACCCAGGCCTGCTGGAGTACACCCAGGCCAGCTGGAGTACACCCAGGCCTGCTGGAGTACACCCAGGCCTGGTGGACTACACCCAGGCCTGCTGGAGTACACCCAGGCCTGCTGGAGTACACCCAGGCCTGCTGGAGTACACCCAGGCCTGCTGGAGTACACCTGGCCTACACCCAGGCCTGCTGGAGTACACCCAGGCCTGCTGGAGTACACCCAGGCCTGCTGGAGTACACCTGGCCTACACCCAGGCCTGCTGGAGTACACCCAGGCCTGCTGGAGTACACCCAGGCCTGCTGGAGTACACCCAGGCCTGCTGGAGTACACCCAGGCCTACTGGAGTACACCCAGGCCTGCTGGAGTACACCTGGCCTACACCCAGGCCTGCTGGAGTACACCCAGGCCTGCTGGAGTACACCCAGGCCTGCTGGAGTACACCCAGGCCTGCTGGAGTACACCCAGGCCTGCTGGAGTACACCCAGGCCTGCTGGAGTACACCTGGTCTACACCCAGGCCTGATGGAGTACACCTGACCTACACCCAGGCCTGCTGGAGTACACCTGGTCTACACCCAGGTCTGCTGGAGTACACCTGGCCTACACCCAGGTCTGCTGGAGTACACCTGGTCTACACCCAGGCCTGCTGGAGTACAATTGGCCTACACCCAGGCCTGCTGGAGTACACCTGGTCTACACCCAGGCCTGCTGGAGTACGCCTGGCCTACACTCAGGCCTGCTGGAGTACGCCTGGTCTACACCCAGGCCTGCTGGAGTACGCCTGGTCTACACCCAGGCCTGCTGGAGTACGCCTGGTCTACACCCAGGCCTGCTGGAGTACACCTGGTCTACACCCAAGTCTGCTGGAGTACACCTGGTCTACACCCAGGTCTGCTGGAGTACAACTGGCCTACACCCAGGCCTGCTGGAGTACACCTGGTCTACACCCAGGTCTGCTGGAGTACACCTGGTCTACACCCAGGCCTGCTGGAGTACACCTGGTCTACACCCAGGCCTGCTGGAGTACACCTGGTCTACACCCAGGCCTGCTGGAGTACACCTGGTCTACACCCAGGCCTGCAGGAGTACACCTGGTCTACACCCAGGCCTGCTGGAGTACACCTGGTCTACACCCAGGCCTGCTGGAGTACACCTGGTCTACACCCAGGCCTGCTGGAGTACACCTGGTCTACACCCAGGTCTGCTGGAGTACACCTGGTCTACACCCAGGCCTGCTGGAGTACAACTGGCCTACACCCAGGCCTGCTGGAGTACACCTGGTCTACACCCAGGCCTGCTGGAGTACACCTGGTCTACACCCAGGTCTGCTGGAGTACACCTGGTCTACACCCAGGCCTGCTGGAGTACACCTGGTCTACACCCAGGCCTGCTGGAGTACACCTGGTCTACACCCAGGCCTGCTGGAGTACAACTGGCCTACACCCAGGTCTGCTGGAGTACACCTGGTCTACACCCAGGCCTGCTGGAGTACACCTGGTCTACACCCAGGTCTGCTGGAGTACACCTGGTCTACACCCAGGCCTGCTGGAGTACACCTGGTCTACACCCAGGCCTGCTGGAGTACACCTGGTCTACACCCAGGCCTGCTTGAGTACACCTGGTCTACACCCAGGCCTGCTGGAGTACACCTGGTCTACACCCAGCAGGCCTGGGTGTACAGGCCTGGAGTACAATTGGCCTACACCCAGGCCTGCTGGAGTACAACTGGCCTACACCCAGGCCTGTACACCCAGCAGGCCTGGGTGTACAGGCCTGGAGTACAATTGGCCTTCACCCAGGCCTGCTGGAGTACAACAGGGGTCAGATTCACCAAGCACTTACGAACCTGTACATCTTTTCTCAATCTTTGGCGGCTTTGTTTACAATTATTAAACAGTTAATGAGCTCGGAAGCACCAGGAGGCTGTTTATAACAATAACAACAGTTCATTGGCAAGTTTTCATGCTTGTAAACTGTTTAATAAATGTAACCAAAGTCGTCAAAGATTGAGGAAAGATGTACACGTTCGTAAGTGCTTGCGTAACTGCTTCGTGAATCTGGCCCCAGGTTCGTAAGTACTTGCGTAAGTGCTTCGTGAATCTGGCCCCAGGTTCGTAAGTACTTGCGTTACTGCTCCGTGAATCTGACCCCAGGTTCGTAAGTGCTTGCATAACTACTTCGTGAATCTGACCCCAGGTTCGTAAGTGCTTGCGTAACTACTTCGTGAATCTGGCCCCAGGTTCGTAAGTGCTTGCGTAACTACTTCGTGAATCTGGCCCCAGGTTCGTAAGTACTTGCGTAACTGCTATGTGAATCTGGCCCCAGGTTCGTAAGTACTTGCGTAACTGCTATGTGAATCTGGCCCCAGGTTCGTAAGTACTTGCGTAACTGCTATGTGAATCTGGCCCCAGGTTCGTAAGTACTTGCGCAACTGCTCCGTGAATCTGGCCCCAGGTTCGTAAGTACTTGAGTACCTGCTCCGTGAATCTGGCCCCAGGATACAACGAGGAAGGTCAACACATGAAGGCCGTTGTGGGCCCACTGACCGATTACCTAGGACGAAGTGTCACATTTACACAGAGGAGTGGTGCTAGAGAGGTCTGCTGTTTACTTTCAGCTACTGGGAACAAAAAGTTGCAAGGAGCACGGGCTATGGCGAGCCCGTCGTACTGACCTGGCACACCTGTGCCGCTGGAGAAGTCGGCCATGTTCTGTGCTAGCCAGAGTTTCCAGTCGTGGGTCAGATAAGATGGCAACCTTGAGGTCAGTTTCTCGATGGTGGTGGCGGCCAGTCACGACATGAGTGACGTCTGGCCTGGCCTGGCCATTGCAGGATCCGCCATAGTGACAGTATTGGGCAGCGTCACTCATCCTGTGAGTGGACACACCGCCATAGTGACAGTATTGGGCAGCGTCACTCATCCTGTGAGTGGACACACCGCTATAGTGACAGTATTGGGCAGCGTCACTCATCCTGTGAGTGGACACACCGCCATAGTGACAGTATTGGGCAGCACCACTCATCCTGTGAGTGAACACACCACCATAGTGACAGTATTGGGCAGCGTCACTCATCCTGTGAGTGGACACACCGCCATAGTGACAATATTGGGCAGCGCCACTCATCCTGTGAGTGGACACACCGCCATAGTGACAGTATTGGGCAGCGTCACTCATCCTGTGAGTGGACACACCGCCATAGTGACAATATTGGGCAGCGTCACTCATCCTGTGAGTGGACACACCGCCAGTGACAGTATTGGGCAGCGCCACTCATCCTGTGAGTGGACACACTGCCATAGTGACAGTATTGGGCAGCGCCACTCCTCCTGTGAGTGGACACACCGCCATAGTGACAGTATTGGGCAGCGTCACTCATCCTGTGAGTGGACACACCGCCATAGTGACAGTATTGGGCAGCGTCACTCATCCTGTGAGTGGACACACCGCCATAGTGACAGTATTGGGCAGCGCCACTCATCCTGTGAGTGGACACACCGCCATAGTGACAGTATTGGGCAGCGTCACTCATCCTGTGAGTGGACACACCGCCATAGTGACAGTATTGGGCAGCGTCACTCATCCTGTGAGTGGACACACCGCCATAGTGACAGTATTGGGCAGCATCACTCATCCTGTGAGTGGACACACCGCCATAGTGACAGTATTGGGCAGCGTCACTCATCCTGTGAGTGGACACACCGCCATAGTGACAGTATTGGGCAGCGTCACTCATCCTGGGAGTGGACACACCGCCATAGTGACAGTATTGGGCAGCGCCACTCATCCTGTGAGTGGACACACTGCCATAGTGACAGTATTGGGCAGCGCCACTCCTCCTGTGAGTGGACACACCGCCATAGTGACAGTATTGGGCAGCGTCACTCATCCTGTGAGTGGACACACCGCCATAGTGACAGTATTGGGCAGCGCCACTCATCCTGTGAGTGGACACACCGCCATAGTGACAGTATTGGGCAGCGCCACTCATCCTGTGAGTGAACACACCGCCATAGCAGCATGTACAACACTCCCCAATAGGAAGAAAACCC
This sequence comes from Procambarus clarkii, assembly GCF_040958095.1. Taxonomy (NCBI): domain Eukaryota; kingdom Metazoa; phylum Arthropoda; class Malacostraca; order Decapoda; family Cambaridae; genus Procambarus; species Procambarus clarkii. The sequence goes on from NC_091228.1 coordinate 1,796,972, forward strand.
GCTGGGTTGTTCATCCTGTCACTTGTACCCAGACACAGCTGGGACTTGCTTAACTGTCTCAAGTGATCAGCTCTGCGAGGGCCGTTGTTACGAGACACGCCAAACTTGTGTCTGGTAAACCAACAGACTTAAACCAGTGTACCAAGTCCCCCAACGGGTAACTTAACTCCACAAAGTACTCCTTAATAATTAACTCAAGACACAATTAGATGGTGAGAAACGGTGGTGAGACACACACACATATACACACATATACGGTAAGGGGCGAGAAGTCGGACTGGCGAACAGTAACAAGTGGAGTACCTCAAGGATCGGTGCTGGGACCAATTCTATTTCTAATATATGTTAACGACATGTTTACATGAGTAGAGTCCTACATGTCAATGTTTGCGGATGACGCAAAGTTGATGAGAAGAGTTGTGACAGATGAGGATTGCAGGATCCTCCAAGAGGACTTGAACAGGTTGCAGAAATGGTCAGAGAAATGGCTACTGGAGTTCAACACGAGTAAATGTAAAGTTATGGAAATGGGATTAGGAGATAGGAGACCAAAGGGACAGTACACAATGAAGGGGAACAGCCTACCTGTGACGACGCGTGAAAGAGACCTGGGGGTGGACGTAACACCTAATCTATCTCCTGAGGCACATATAAATAGGATAACGACAGCAGCGTACTCTACACTGGCAACAGTTAGAACATCATTCAGAAACTTAAGAGAGGAGGCATTTAGGGCGCTTTACACTTCCTACGTGAGGCCAGTCTTAGAGTATGATCCGCCATCATGGAGCCCCCACCTGAAGAAACACATAAGGAAACTGGAAAAGGTTCGGAAGTTTGCAACGAGGCTTGTCCCAGAGCTACGAGGGATGGGGTATGAAGAGCGCCTGAAGGAACTGAATCTTACGACACTAGAATAAAGATTCTAGTGTCGAGGGGGGATGTGATAGGAACGTATAAAATACTTAGAGGAATTAACAAAGTAGAAATAGAAGAAATGTTCACACGTTATATTAACAGTACGAGGGGACATGGGTGGAAGCTGGAAACTCAGATGAGTCACAGAGATGTTAGGAAGTTTTCTCTTAGCGTGAGAGTAGTGGGAAAATGGAATACACTTCAGGAGCAGGTTGTGGAAGCAAATGCTATTCATAACTTTAAAACAAGATATGATAGGAAAATACGACCAGAGTCATTCTTGAAGTTATCTTGAGATGATTTCGGGGCTTTAGTGTCCCCGCGGCCCGGTTCTCGACCAGACCTCCACCCCCAGGAAGCAGCCCGTGACAGCTGACTAACACCCAGGTACCTATTTTACTGCTAGGTAACAGGGGCATAGAGTGAAAGAAACTCTGCCCATTGTTTCTCGCCGGCGCCCGGGATCGACCCCGGGACCACAGGATCACAAGTCCAGCGTGCTGTCCGTTCGGCCGACCGGCTCCTTTCTGATGACCTTTCTCCTTTCTCCTTTGAGCTTCTCCTTTGAATGACCGGTCATTGCTGTAAACAACCGATGGCTAGAAAGGCGGGATCCAAGAGTCAACGCTCGATCCTGCAGTCACAAATAGGTGAGTACATGTCTCTGGTCAGGATACATCGAGCCCCCCCCCCTTCCCACAAGGTGGAACCGCTGACCCCCCACAGGATACAAGTCCATAACAAGTTAATTAACTACCTGGTACCTCTTTACTGCTAGGTAACTTGCCTGCGCGTGGGGCCAGCCCCCCCCCCCCTCTCCCGCGCGTGTGGCCAGCCCGCGTTAAATTTAACCAATCAGGTTAAATGGTAAGCAAGGCTTCGTCCCCGAGGGAACTATTATCGACCAGCTGGACGGTCCACGTCTCTCTGACGCGACCAGCTCCGACCCTCACCAATCGAGTGGTCAAGCGCCCAGTCTATTAACAAGTTATAAATACACTCATGCTAACTGTTTCACTTGTATTTCCACGTAGCCGCCCAAGTCCCGTGTCTTCAACACTTATAAAGCTCTATCAAGTCACACAACTAAATCGTGATGAGGACCTAAGAGGGTCTCTTTTGTGTTTCATTCGCATTAAGGAGACTGTGGCAACCTTAGGAGGACCGGCTGACCAAGCAACTGTCCGTTAGGTTTGAATTTCAAAGGAAGTTTAAATTTGAATCCGGTTTTGAATGTTTCAAACTGCAACGGAATAACTTGAAGCCGTTGAGGAGCTCATCCTTGGCATCAGTGACGGATGGGCGGCCGATGATGCTGTAACTCATAGTACCTAACCTTGAGGTTACCTTGAGGTGCTTCCGGGGCTTAGCGTCCCCGCGGCCCGGTCGTCGACCAGGCCTCCTGGTTCTAGTATCTAATATATTGTGTCCTGATGCAGTCTTCTGATAGGCAGAATTATATTTATGTAATCTATATAATATTACTTATATTTAGTATGAAGGAACGAAACAATCGGGAGAAAACGCCAAGCCATTACGACTATATACCACGTGGAAGGAGATAGGATAAGGATTTGGGATAGGACGGAGGGAAAGGAATGGTCCCCAACGACTTGTAGACGGTCGGGGATTGAACGCCGACCTGCATGAAGCGAGACCGTCGCCCTACCGTCCAGCCCAAGTGATGGGAAGGCGATTTAGTTTACTAAACAGACAGCGTGCCAGACCATCTGGCTTCTGAGGTTTACTTTAATGACCGGCCCGGCACCCTGAGCCGGATACACCTGGCTCTCAAGTGTTATGTGGTTTACCAGGAGGTGGAGGCGCCACACCCAGGCAGATGTTCAGTGGTTTACCTGGAGGTGGAGGCGCCACACCCAGGCAGATGTTCAGTGGTTTACCTGGAGGTGGAGGCGCCACACCCAGGCAGATGTTCAGTGGTTTACCTGGAGGTGGAGGCGCCACACCCAGGCAGATGTTCAGTGGTTTACCTGGAGGTGGAGGCGCCACACCCAGGCAGATGTTCAGTGGTTTACCTGGAGGTGGAGGCGCCACACCCAGGCAGATGTTCAGTGGTTTACCTGGAGGTGGAGGCGCCACACCCAGGCAGATGTTCAGTGGTTTACCTGGAGGTGGAGGCGCCACACCCAGGCAGATGTTCAGTGGTTTACCTGGAGGTGGAGGCGCCACACCCAGGCAGATGTTCAGTGGTTTACCTGGAGGTGGAGGCGCCACACCCAGGCAGATGTTCAGTGGTTTACCTTAAGGTGGAGGCGCCACACCCAGGCAGATGTTCAGTGGTTTACCTTAAGGTGGAGGCGCCACACCCAGGCAGATGTCCAGTGGTTTACCTGGAGGTTGTGGCGCCACACCCAGGCAGATGTCCAGTGGTTTACCAGCGTCCCCCCCCCGGGGCCAGTGTCACCAGCACCCCCCCGGGGCCAGTGTCACCAGCACCCCCCGGGGCCAGTGTCACCAGCACCCCCCGGGGCCAGTGTCACCAGCACCCCCCGGGGCCAGTGTCACCAGCACCCCCCGGGGCCAGTGTCACCAGCACCCCCCCGGGGCCAGTGTCACCAGCACCCCCCCGGGGCCAGTGTCACCAGCACCCCCCGGGGTCAGTGTCACCAGCACCCCCCCCGGGGCCAGTGTCACCAGCACCCCCCCCCCCCGGGGCCAGTGTCACCAGCACCCCGCCGGGGCCAGTGTCACCAGCCCCCCCCGGGGCCAGTGTCACCAGCACCCCCCCCGGGGCCAGTGTCACCAGCACCCCCCGGGGCCAGTGTCACCAGCACCCCCCCGGGGCCAGTGTCACCAGCACCCCCCCGGGGCCAGTGTCACCAGCACCCCCCGGGGCCAGTGTCACCAGCACCCCCCCGGGGCCAGTGTCACCAGCACCCCCCCCCCGGGGCCAGTGTCACCAGCACCCCCCCGGGGCCAGTGTCACCAGCACCCCCCCGGGGCCAGTGTCACCAGCACCCCCCCCGGGGCCAGTGTCACCAGCCCCCCCCCGGGGCCAGTGTCACCAGCACCCCCCGGGGCCAGTGTCACCAGCACCCCCCCCCCCGGGGCCAGTGTCACCAGCACCCCCCCCCCCCGGGGCCAGTGTCACCAGCACCCCCCCGGGGCCAGTGTCACCAGCACCCCCCCCCGGGGCCAGTGTCACCAGCACCCCCCCCCGGGGCCAGTGTCACCAGCACCCCCCCCCGGGGCCAGTGTCACCAGCACCCCCCCCCGGGGCCAGTGTCACCAGCACCCCCCCCCCGGAGCCAGTGTCACCAGCACCCCCCGGGGCCAGTGTCACCAGCACCCCCCAGTAGTGTGAAAAGGCGCTACGAAGGACCGTTTTGCTTTTTCCAGCGGTCCTTCGTAGGGCCATGGGTTTTTGTATGTTTATCCCCAACGGTCCTCCGTAGCGCCTAGTCCATTTTGTTAGCCCAACGAACAAGTCAAAGTTTTTTTATCAACGGTCCTTCGTAGGGCCATGGGTTTTTTTCCATATTTTACCCGACGGTCCCTCATAGTCTCCTAATATTTTTATTCATTTTATTGTCCCCTCCCGAATGTCATATAGAATTTTCCAACTGTTATATTAAAAGGTTCGCTCCTAGGCCCCAGCCATTTTGTTTCAAGGGGATTAAAAGGTCCCTCGTAGTCACACATGTTTTTCGTTACCCCAGTGACCCATGCACGGGCATCGGTCAATGACGTCATCAGCTAGCCAGTCTTCATCTTCCCTGGATAAGTCCGTTTTCTGTTATAGTGTAATTATTCCCATTTTCAATATTTATAGTAAAGGGGGATTAAAAGGCTGCCTTCTGTCAAGCCTAATGTACAATGACATCATCCATTATAAGCTCGTTTTTCTCAATAAGGTATTTCCATACTATTGCCAATTTTTCTAGGATCATTTCAAAGCTAAGATTTCAAATTAACACGAGAAATGAGTTCAGCTCTGTCACCAAAGGAGTATTTACCCAGGTCTTTTTCCTAAATCTAAAACTTATTCCAATTTATACCCACTTTTTCGTGTTCTATCTCGTGTTTATAGCCTATTATTATCCCCCTTTATCATGTCCATTCTTTAACACCTCTATCATGTCACCCCTATTTCTTCTTCTTCTATCTAGAGAATGTAATTTAAGCTTTGTCCATCTTTCTTCAAGGATCGTTTATTGAGCATAGGGCAAATAAAATTGAAAACCCACTATCATCCATTTGTATAAAAACAGTCCCCTGCCAGGCGTAGTGACTTCAATGCGATTTCAGTACTAATCCAATATTACTGCATAAACTAACAGTCCCCTGCCAGGCATGGTGACTTCAATGCAATTTCAGTAGTAATCCAATATTACTGCATAAACGCATAAATATATATATATATGCGCATCTCACATTCACTCAAAACATACCTACCACACCTTACTGTAGCACATAACAGATCAAAAATACTCATTCAGTAAAAGCAAGGCCTTCTGCAAAGTACCTTCTTTTGTGACGTCATCATCCCTAATACGTGCAAGGCGTCAACGGTCTAAATGCGGATCCCAGTAGGTTCACACATAAGTGTGAATTCTTAATCTGGCTTAATACCTCGACTGTACTCTGTGCTTCATCAGAGTTTATATTCAGCTACAATAGCTCGTATTTTCGCTCATTGCTCATATTTTCTGATATTCATAAACCCGATCAAACCATCCTAACCTAACCTAACCTAACTTATTATATATAACAAACAAATACATTCTACAGAACAGTTATTGTTGTTGTTTAGTGACATCGTGAAAAGCGACCTCAGGTATAGGGATAAGGTATTGCTGGCCATTAGCACATAGGTGTCAAGGTATTACAGCACCTGACTGGTCAACTATGCGTGACGTCACCAGACGACCAATGCGACCTTTGGCATCCTACTGGCATGTGTATTTGATGTTATTATTCAAAAATGACTAGACTAACCATCCCCACCTAACCTAATCAGAGGACTAAGAATATACATTTTAGTCATCCACAACTGTAATCATTATTCAGTGATAAGTTCAAAAGTATAACAGAAGCCCAAATGTCGTACTGCAATTTAAGCAGAATCGTACATCTGGCAGCATAGCAGGTGAGCTGAACATAAGAATAAAGGTAACTGCAGAGGTCCTATTGGCCCATATGAGGCAGCTCCTATATATTTCCACCCAATCTCATTCATGTCCACCCTATGCTTAAAACAACCAAGGGATCCCACTTAAAGTATTAGTTTACAATAATAGTTTTAATAAATAGCTCTTATTCTAGTTTTATACACAACAGCAATTATGAAACCCTATAGCTAGATATTCTACTATAATCCACAAGTAGTTACCACACATCTGGCAGTACAGCGGATTAGTGGCTGTGTTCATAGGCTAGTCAACTGTCCTCACATCCATCAAATAGATATCCAAATGTCGCACCTCAATTCATCCATCTAGCAACTCAGCTGAATGTTAGCCACTATATTCATAAGCTAATCATTTCTACACCTCAAAAAATCCTAGTCTTGCTATGCAAATCGGCTAACTTGTTTCTAAACCAACACTCGCAAATACAATCATGCATACCTACACATACTTCAAAACCTATGCATTCATAGAGAATAGCCTAGTTTTTTTGCCACCATTTCCCCATTAATCAGATGTAATTTATGCCATACACACAGAAAATACAGCATTTACACACCAAATATGCCATTTATGCACAAAATATATTATTTATACTCAAAATATACCATCACATAAAAAAATATGACATTTTCATACAAAATATGTCAGTTGCATACAAAAATATACCATTTACACAATATTGCATGTACACTCAGAGTATGACATTTACACAAAGTACGGTATTTTGCGCAAATATATCAAAATGCTTATGCATTTAGACAATCAAAAATGCGCTTTCACTAAAATTACACAATTTCACAAACATAATTTTCACAAAATACCCACACATTGTCTCATAAACCAAAATACACTTACACCATGAAGATCTATTTTATCAGATTACAGAGCTTACACAAAATACACAATTTTCACACACAAATACAGTTGCACCAGTTCCATTTCAACAAATTAAAAACACAACTTGCATAAATGCACTATTAGTACAAAAATTATTATAAAACATATACAATTATTACACAGTTTGTGTAATTATTTTACATCTTTGCACAATTAATACAAGAAAACTTGCTATATAATTACTCAACTTGCACAATGACAATCAATACGCAAAGGTATAAATAAACAATTCGTCCATATGCAATTACACAACATGCGCAATTAATACACAACTTATACAAATATTACACATCTTTCATAATTATTACACAACTTGTACAAATGCATATCTAGCACAAATACATACAATACATAACTACCCCAAATATGAAAATACACAACTAGCATAAATACACGATTTACACAAATACAATTGCGACATTTACACAACTTGCTCAAAAATATAATCAATACACAACTTACCAAAATATGAACAATACATAACTAGCACATATTCATTAAATACACAACTAAGCAATTTCCGCAAATACACATACAAAAACATATACAATTAATACATACAACTTGCACAAAACAATACACAATTTATAGAAATATAATCAATACATAATTGCAATAATCATACAACTTATGCAAAATACATAATCTGCACAATTAATACACAAGTATATTAATTGTGCTATATATGTACAAACACAACCAACTAGGTCAAACAATACACAATTTGCATGATATTTTTCTGGGTATATTTAGGACATTAATTATAATATGCTGAGTTTAACCAACTCCCCAAAAGTCAGAATTTCACATATAAAAATAGTTCATATGACTTCCGATGAGCTCAATATATAACACATTCTTTTTCCATTAAGATATCAACATTATTAGTGCTAAACTATTCATCTAACATATGTCCACTGTTTTTATGTCTTATTAATACCTTCCTTGTTACATTCTCTCCAATCAGACCACCCATATTTATGTATTTATTCAAACCATCTAACAGACTTATTTGTTCTAGCATTAGTTATGTTAGGGCAGGTTGGGTTAGGTGAAGTCAGTATTTTCTATGATAATTTTAGACAAATTTGCTATATCTTATCAAAATGCATCCTGTTAAAACTTAAATTCATCTAAATCTATCAAAAATATACTTATACTACTCAAATTTGACTAAATTCAACCTTGCTAAACTTACTAAATATGAGCATCCCATATCCTCACATACAAGCCTATGTCGCCTCTGTCCATACATTATATGAGTCTGCCATATAGCACGAACCCCAAATAGGAAAATTTACACTATTTCATAAACATACTAGTTCATTACCCTAAGATATTATATATGTCCTTCCCTACACGACCTCACCTAACCTGACCTAGCATATCCAACCCTGGATTTGGTTAAAGTTGGCGAAATTTATGCTATGCCACCTAAATTTCACCAAATTTAAGGCAATTTCCACCAAATATACCCAAATGTTGCGTAGCATAGCACTACCAAAGCCCATTTTCTCCTATTCCATACTACCCTACACAACCTCACCTAACCTGACCTAGCATATCCAAACCTGGATTTGGTTAAAGTTGGCGAAATTTATGCTATGCCACCTAAATTACACCTAATTGAAGGCAATTTCCACCAAATATACCCAAATGTTGTGTATCATAGCATCGCCAAAGCCCATTTTCTCCTATTCCATACTACCCTACACAACCTCACCTAACCTGACCTAGCATATCCAAACCTGGATTTGGTTAAAGTTGGCGAAATTTATGCTATGCCACCTAAATTACACCTAATTGAAGGCAATTTCCACCAAATATACCCAAATGTTGTGTATCATAGCATCGCCAAAGCCCATTTTCTCCTATTCCATACTACCCTACACAACCTCACCTAACCTGACCTAGCATATCCAAACCTGGATTTGGTTAAAGTCGGCGAAATTTATGCTATGCCACCTAAATTTGACCAAATATACCCAAATGTTGTGTATCATAGCATCTCCAAAGTCCATTTTTACCTACATTTTCTCCTATTCCATCCTACCCTACACAACCTCACCTAACCTATCCTAGCATATCCAAACCTAGATTTGGTTAAAGTCTGCGAAATTTAAGCTATCCCACCTAAATTCGACCTAATTTAAGGCAATTCCCACCAAATATCCCCAAATGTTGTATATCACAGCACTGCCTAAGCCCATTTTTACCTACATTTTCTCCTATTCCATCCTACCCTACGCAACCTTACCTAACCTATCCTAGCATATCCAAACCTAGATTTGGTTAAAGTCGGCGAAATTTAAGTTATCCCATATAAATTTGACCTAATTTAAGACAATTCCCACCAAATATACCCAAAAATGTTTTTGGAACATAGCACGGCCAAAGCTCATTTTAGCTGAGTTTTCACCTATTCCAACCTGCCCTAGACAACCCTACCCAGCCTCTCCTGGCATATCCAAAGTCAGATTTGCTTATAGTTGGCAAAAATTTATGCCTTTCCCACCTAAATTTAACCTAATTTAAGCCAATTTCCACCGAATATACCCAAATGTTTTGTATCTTAGCATGGCCAAAGTTCATTTCACCCAAGTTTTCACCTATTCCATCTTACCTTACACAGCCATACCTAACCTGACCTAGCATATCCCAAGCTAGATTTGATTAAAGTTCGTGAAATTTATGCTTACTCGCCTAAATTCAGCCTAATTTATGACAATTTCTACCCAATATACCCAAAATGTTTTGTTACATAGCTCAGCCAAAGACCATTTTTAGCCAAGTTTTCACATATTCTAACCTACCCTACACAGCCTTACCTATCCCTGACTTAGCAGATTTGATTAAAGTTTGGGAAATTTAAGCTATCGCCACCAAATTGGAGACAATTTCCACCAAATATGCCTAAATGTTGTGTATCATTGCACAGCCAAAACCCATTTTACCCACATTTTCACCCATTCCATCTAATCCTGGACCCAACCTCTGATGCGACATATACTCAGAGAAGTAATGTTTTTTGGATATGAACCTAAATGCCCGTGCCTAACCTGCAAGAGTCTTGGAGCTTTGTTGAATATTTCATCTATTTTTCTTCGAAAACTGAAGTTTTGGATATGAACCTATCCGCACTGTGCCTAACCTGCTAGGTTCTTTGTTGAACAGTGTAACCATATTCATAGAAAAGTGATGTTTTGGATATGGACCTAACAGTCCCTCTCCTTTAAAACTTGGAACTGTGTTCAATATTGTAGATATAGTGTTGGGTAGGTGTTTTTGTTTTTACACATCAACCCAACCGTCCTGGACCTAACCTCCCTTCATCTAACTTCAAATTTATCGTAAATATGGAAGGAACGTGTTGTTTGTGCATCAACCCATCCGTCCTTGACCTAACCTCCATTTATCAAACTTCAAATTTATCATAAATATGGGAGGACCATGTTATTTGTGCATCAACCCTGCCGTCCTGGGCCTAACCTCCTTTTATATAACTTCAAATTTATTGAATATATGGGAAGAAGGTGTTGTTTATGCATCAACCCAACCTCCCTGGACCTAACCTCTGATACACGAATCTTGGTTCAATATTGCATCATACTTGTAGCATTTTTTTTCACATAATTCAACCAACCTCAACCTAACCTCTATTACCTGGGGGGAGGGAGGTTAATGGAAAATATGATAATAATGGGAATTTTCTCTACATCAGTTCAACTCAACCATCCTTAACCTAACCTTAGTTAGAAAGGGATATAACTCACCAAAACTATTTAATTACCATTTACCCAATTTTCCTTATCCTAACCTATAACTAAATGGTTTAGACCCCCCTTTACCTCGAAATTATAGTATATATTTAAGGTAGGAATATATTTTCACATATAAACCTAACATTCCCTAATTTAACCCTGTACTCTAATTTCGAGGTAAAGGGGGGTCTAAACCCTTTAGTTATAGGTTAGGATAAGGAAAATTGGGTAAATGGTAATTAAATAGTTTTGGTGAGTTATATCCCTTTCTAACTAAGGTTAGGTTAAGGATGGTTGAGTTGAACTGATGTAGAGAAAATTCCCATTATTATCATATTTTCCATTAACCTCCCTCCCCCCAGGTAATAGAGGTTAGGTTGAGGTTGGTTGAATTATGTGAAAAAAAATGCTACAAGTATGATGCAATATTGAACCAAGATTCGTGTATCAGAGGTTAGGTCCAGGGAGGTTGGGTTGATGCATAAACAACACCTTCTTCCCATATATTCAATAAATTTGAAGTTATATAAAAGGAGGTTAGGCCCAGGACGGCAGGGTTGATGCACAAATAACATGGTCCTCCCATATTTATGATAAATTTGAAGTTTGATAAATGGAGGTTAGGTCAAGGACGGATGGGTTGATGCACAAACAACACGTTCCTTCCATATTTACGATAAATTTGAAGTTAGATGAAGGGAGGTTAGGTCCAGGACGGTTGGGTTGATGTGTAAAAACAAAAACACCTACCCAACACTATATCTACAATATTGAACACAGTTCCAAGTTTTAAAGGAGAGGGACTGTTAGGTCCATATCCAAAACATCACTTTTCTATGAATATGGTTACACTGTTCAACAAAGAACCTAGCAGGTTAGGCACAGTGCGGATAGGTTCATATCCAAAACTTCAGTTTTCGAAGAAAAATAGATGAAATATTCAACAAAGCTCCAAGACTCTTGCAGGTTAGGCACGGGCATTTAGGTTCATATCCAAAAAACATTACTTCTCTGAGTATATGTCGCATCAGAGGTTGGGTCCAGGATTAGATGGAATGGGTGAAAATGTGGGTAAAATGGGTTTTGGCTGTGCAATGATACACAACATTTAGGCATATTTGGTGGAAATTGTCTCCAATTTGGTGGCGATAGCTTAAATTTCCCAAACTTTAATCAAATCTGCTAAGTCAGGGATAGGTAAGGCTGTGTAGGGTAGGTTAGAATATGTGAAAACTTGGCTAAAAATGGTCTTTGGCTGAGCTATGTAACAAAACATTTTGGGTATATTGGGTAGAAATTGTCATAAATTAGGCTGAATTTAGGCGAGTAAGCATAAATTTCACGAACTTTAATCAAATCTAGCTTGGGATATGCTAGGTCAGGTTAGGTATGGCTGTGTAAGGTAAGATGGAATAGGTGAAAACTTGGGTGAAATGAACTTTGGCCATGCTAAGATACAAAACATTTGGGTATATTCGGTGGAAATTGGCTTAAATTAGGTTAAATTTAGGTGGGAAAGGCATAAATTTTTGCCAACTATAAGCAAATCTGACTTTGGATATGCCAGGAGAGGCTGGGTAGGGTTGTCTAGGGCAGGTTGGAATAGGTGAAAACTCAGCTAAAATGAGCTTTGGCCGTGCTATGTTCCAAAAACATTTTTGGGTATATTTGGTGGGAATTGTCTTAAATTAGGTCAAATTTATATGGGATAACTTAAATTTCGCCGACTTTAACCAAATCTAGGTTTGGATATGCTAGGATAGGTTAGGTAAGGTTGCGTAGGGTAGGATGGAATAGGAGAAAATGTAGGTAAAAATGGGCTTAGGCAGTGCTGTGATATACAACATTTGGGGATATTTGGTGGGAATTGCCTTAAATTAGGTCGAATTTAGGTGGGATAGCTTAAATTTCGCAGACTTTAACCAAATCTAGGTTTGGATATGCTAGGATAGGTTAGGTGAGGTTGTGTAGGGTAGGATGGAATAGGAGAAAATGTAGGTAAAAATGGACTTTGGAGATGCTATGATACACAACATTTGGGTATATTTGGTCAAATTTAGGTGGCATAGCATAAATTTCGCCGACTTTAACCAAATCCAGGTTTGGATATGCTAGGTCAGGTTAGGTGAGGTTGTGTAGGGTAGTATGGAATAGGAGAAAATGGGCTTTGGCGATGCTATGATACACAACATTTGGGTATATTTGGTGGAAATTGCCTTCAATTAGGTGTAATTTAGGTGGCATAGCATAAATTTCGCCAACTTTAACCAAATCCAGGTTTGGATATGCTAGGTCAGGTTAGGTGAGGTTGTGTAGGGTAGTATGGAATAGGAGAAAATGGGCTTTGGCGATGCTATGATACACAACATTTGGGTATATTTGGTGGAAATTGCCTTCAATTAGGTGTAATTTAGGTGGCATAGCATAAATTTCGCCAACTTTAACCAAATCCAGGTTTGGATATGCTAGGTCAGGTTAGGTGAGGTTGTGTAGGGTAGTATGGAATAGGAGAAAATGGGCTTTGGTAGTGCTATGCTACGCAACATTTGGGTATATTTGGTGGAAATTGCCTTAAATTTGGTGAAATTTAGGTGGCATAGCATAAATTTCGCCAACTTTAACCAAATCCAGGGTTGGATATGCTAGGTCAGGTTAGGTGAGGTCGTGTAGGGAAGGACATATATAATATCTTAGGGTAATGAACTAGTATGTTTATGAAATAGTGTAAATTTTCCTATTTGGGGTTCGTGCTATATGGCAGACTCATATAATGTATGGACAGAGGCGACATAGGCTTGTATGTGAGGATATGGGATGCTCATATTTAGTAAGTTTAGCAAGGTTGAATTTAGTCAAATTTGCGTAGTATAAGTATATTTTTGATAGATTTAGATGAATTTAAGTTTTAACAGGATGCATTTTGATAAGATATAGCAAATTTGTCTAAAATTATCATAGAAAATACTGACTTCACCTAACCCAACCTGCCCTAACATAACTAATGCTAGAACAAATAAGTCTGTTAGATGGTTTGAATAAATACATAAATATGGTGGTCTGATTGGAGAGAATGTAACAAGGAAGGTATTAATAAGACATAAAAACAGTGGACATATGTTAGATGAATAGTTTAGCACTAATAATGTTGATATCTTAATGGAAAAAGAATGTGTTATATATTGAGCTCATCGGAAGTCATATGAACTATTTTTATATGTGAAATTCTGACTTTTGGGGAGTTGGTTAAACTCAGCATATTATAATTAATGTCCTAAATATACCCAGAAAAATATCATGCAAATTGTGTATTGTTTGACCTAGTTGGTTGTGTTTGTACATATATAGCACAATTAATATACTTGTGTATTAATTGTGCAGATTATGTATTTTGCATAAGTTGTATGATTATTGCAATTATGTATTGATTATATTTCTATAAATTGTGTATTGTTTTGTGCAAGTTGTATGTATTAATTGTATATGTTTTTGTATGTGTATTTGCGGAAATTGCTTAGTTGTGTATTTAATGAATATGTGCTAGTTATGTATTGTTCATATTTTGGTAAGTTGTGTATTGATTATATTTTTGAGCAAGTTGTGTAAATGTCGCAATTGTATTTGTGTAAATCGTGTATTTATGCTAGTTGTGTATTTTCATATTTGGGGTAGTTATGTATTGTATGTATTTGTGCTAGATATGCATTTGTACAAGTTGTGTAATAATTATGAAAGATGTGTAATATTTGTATAAGTTGTGTATTAATTGCGCATGTTGTGTAATTGCATATGGACGAATTGTTTATTTATACCTTTGCGTATTGATTGTCATTGTGCAAGTTGAGTAATTATATAGCAAGTTTTCTTGTATTAATTGTGCAAAGATGTAAAATAATTACACAAACTGTGTAATAATTGTATATGTTTTATAATAATTTTTGTACTAATAGTGCATTTATGCAAGTTGTGTTTTTAATTTGTTGAAATGGAACTGGTGCAACTGTATTTGTGTGTGAAAATTGTGTATTTTGTGTAAGCTCTGTAATCTGATAAAATAGATCTTCATGGTGTAAGTGTATTTTGGTTTATGAGACAATGTGTGGGTATTTTGTGAAAATTATGTTTGTGAAATTGTGTAATTTTAGTGAAAGCGCATTTTTGATTGTCTAAATGCATAAGCATTTTGATATATTTGCGCAAAATACCGTACTTTGTGTAAATGTCATACTCTGAGTGTACATGCAATATTGTGTAAATGGTATATTTTTGTATGCAACTGACATATTTTGTATGAAAATGTCATATTTTTTTATGTGATGGTATATTTTGAGTATAAATAATATATTTTGTGCATAAATGGCATATTTGGTGTGTAAATGCTGTATTTTCTGTGTGTATGGCATAAATTACATCTGATTAATGGGGAAATGGTGGCAAAAAAACTAGGCTATTCTCTATGAATGCATAGGTTTTGAAGTATGTGTAGGTATGCATGATTGTATTTGCGAGTGTTGGTTTAGAAACAAGTTAGCCGATTTGCATAGCAAGACTAGGATTTTTTGAGGTGTAGAAATGATTAGCTTATGAATATAGTGGCTAACATTCAGCTGAGTTGCTAGATGGATGAATTGAGGTGCGACATTTGGATATCTATTTGATGGATGTGAGGACAGTTGACTAGCCTATGAACACAGCCACTAATCCGCTGTACTGCCAGATGTGTGGTAACTACTTGTGGATTATAGTAGAATATCTAGCTATAGGGTTTCATAATTGCTGTTGTGTATAAAACTAGAATAAGAGCTATTTATTAAAACTATTATTGTAAACTAATACTTTAAGTGGGATCCCTTGGTTGTTTTAAGCATAGGGTGGACATGAATGAGATTGGGTGGAAATATATAGGAGCTGCCTCATATGGGCCAATAGGACCTCTGCAGTTACCTTTATTCTTATGTTCAGCTCACCTGCTATGCTGCCAGATGTACGATTCTGCTTAAATTGCAGTACGACATTTGGGCTTCTGTTATACTTTTGAACTTATCACTGAATAATGATTACAGTTGTGGATGACTAAAATGTATATTC
Source organism: Procambarus clarkii (assembly GCF_040958095.1). Taxonomy (NCBI): domain Eukaryota; kingdom Metazoa; phylum Arthropoda; class Malacostraca; order Decapoda; family Cambaridae; genus Procambarus; species Procambarus clarkii. Next base: position 1,812,786 of record NC_091228.1, read on the forward strand.
TTAGTCCTCTGATTAGGTTAGGTGGGGATGGTTAGTCTAGTCATTTTTGAATAATAACATCAAATACACATGCCAGTAGGATGCCAAAGGTCGCATTGGTCGTCTGGTGACGTCACGCATAGTTGACCAGTCAGGTGCTGTAATACCTTGACACCTATGTGCTAATGGCCAGCAATACCTTATCCCTATACCTGAGGTCGCTTTTCACGATGTCACTAAACAACAACAATAACTGTTCTGTAGAATGTATTTGTTTGTTATATATAATAAGTTAGGTTAGGTTAGGTTAGGATGGTTTGATCGGGTTTATGAATATCAGAAAATATGAGCAATGAGCGAAAATACGAGCCATTGTAGCTGAATATAAACTCTGATGAAGCACAGAGTACAGTCGAGGTATTAAGCCAGATTAAGAATTCACACTTATGTGTGAACCTACTGGGATCCGCATTTAGACCGTTGACGCCTTGCACGTATTAGGGATGATGACGTCACAAAAGAAGGTACTTTGCAGAAGGCCTTGCTTTTACTGAATGAGTATTTTTGATCTGCTATGTGCTACAGTAAGGTGTGGTAGGTATGTTTTGAGTGAATGTGAGATGCGCATATATATATATATTTATGCGTTTATGCAGTAATATTGGATTACTACTGAAATTGCATTGAAGTCACCATGCCTGGCAGGGGACTGTTAGTTTATGCAGTAATATTGGATTAGTACTGAAATCGCATTGAAGTCACTACGCCTGGCAGGGGACTGTTTTTATACAAATGGATGATAGTGGGTTTTCAATTTTATTTGCCCTATGCTCAATAAACGATCCTTGAAGAAAGATGGACAAAGCTTAAATTACATTCTCTAGATAGAAGAAGAAGAAATAGGGGTGACATGATAGAGGTGTTAAAGAATGGACATGATAAAGGGGGATATTAATAGGCTATAAACACGAGATAGAACACGAAAAAGTGGGTATAAATTGGAATAAGTTTTAGATTTAGGAAAAAGACCTGGGTAAATACTCCTTTGGTGACAGAGCTGAACTCATTTCTCGTGTTAATTTGAAATCTTAGCTTTGAAATGATCCTAGAAAAATTGGCAATAGTATGGAAATACCTTATTGAGAAAAACGAGCTTATAATGGATGATGTCATTGTACATTAGGCTTGACAGAAGGCAGCCTTTTAATCCCCCTTTACTATAAATATTGAAAATGGGAATAATTACACTATAACAGAAAACGGACTTATCCAGGGAAGATGAAGACTGGCTAGCTGATGACGTCATTGACCGATGCCCGTGCATGGGTCACTGGGGTAACGAAAAACATGTGTGACTACGAGGGACCTTTTAATCCCCTTGAAACAAAATGGCTGGGGCCTAGGAGCGAACCTTTTAATATAACAGTTGGAAAATTCTATATGACATTCGGGAGGGGACAATAAAATGAATAAAAATATTAGGAGACTATGAGGGACCGTCGGGTAAAATATGGAAAAAAACCCATGGCCCTACGAAGGACCGTTGATAAAAAAACTTTGACTTGTTCGTTGGGCTAACAAAATGGACTAGGCGCTACGGAGGACCGTTGGGGATAAACATACAAAAACCCATGGCCCTACGAAGGACCGCTGGAAAAAGCAAAACGGTCCTTCGTAGCGCCTTTTCACACTACTCCCCCCGGGGCCAGTGTCACCAGCACCCCCCCCCCGGGGCCAGTGTCACCAGCACCCCCCCGGGGCCAGTGTCACCAGCACCCCCCCGGGGCCAGTGTCACCAGCACCTCCCCCCCGGGGCCAGTGTCACCAGCACCCCCCGGGGCCAGTGTCACCAGCACCCCCCCGGGGCCAGTGTCACCAGCACCCCCCCGGGGCCAGTGTCACCAGCACCCCCCCGGGGCCAGTGTCACCAGCACCCACCCCCGGGGCCAGTGTCACCAGCACCCCCCCCCCGGGGCCAGTGTCACCAGCACCCCCCCCCGGGGCCAGTGTCACCAGCACCCCCCCCCCGGGGCCAGTGTCACCAGCACCCCCCCCCGGGGCCAGTGTCACCAGCACCCCCCCCCCCGGGGCCAGTGTCACCAGCACCCCCCGGGGCCAGTGTCACCAGCACCCACCCCCGGGGCCAGTGTCACCAGCACCCCCCCCCGGGGCCAGTGTCACCAGCACCCCCCCCCGGGGCCAGTGTCACCAGCACCCCCCCCCGGGGCCAGTGTCACCAGCACCCCCCCCGGGGCCAGTGTCACCAGCACCCCCCCCCGGGGCCAGTGTCACCAGCACCCCCCGGGGCCAGTGTCACCAGCACCCCCCCGGGGCCAGTGTCACCAGCACCCCCCCGGGGCCAGTGTCACCAGCACCCCCCCGGGGCCAGTGTCACCAGCACCCCCCCCCCCGGGGCCAGTGTCACCAGCACCCCCCCCCCCCCCGGGGCCAGTGTCACCAGCACCCCCCCCCCGGGGCCAGTGTCACCAGCACCCCCCCCCCGGGGCCAGTGTCACCAGCACCCCCCCCGGGGCCAGTGTCACCAGCACCCCCCGGGGCCAGTGTCACCAGCACCCCCCCGGGGCCAGTGTCACCAGCACCCCCCGGGGCCAGTGTCACCAGCACCCCCCCCCGGGGCCAGTGTCACCAGCACCCCCCCCGGGGCCAGTGTCACCAGCACCCCCCCCCCCCGGGGCTAGTGTCACCAGCACCCCCCCCCGGGGCCAGTGTCACCAGCACCTCCCCCCCGGGGCCAGTGTCACCAGCACCTCCCCCCCGGGGCCAGTGTCACCAGCACCCCCCCCCCCCGGGGCCAGTGTCACCAGCACCCCCCCCCGGGGCCAGTGTCACCAGCACCCCCCTTGGGGCCAGTGTCACCAGCACCCCCCGGGGCCAGTGTCACCAGCACCCCCCGGGGCCAGTGTCACCAGCACCCCCCCCGGGGCCAGTGTCACCAGCACCCCCCCGGGGCCAGTGTCACCAGCACCCCCCCGGGGCCAGTGTCACCAGCACCCCCCGGGGCCAGTGTCACCAGCACCCCCCCCCCGGGGCCAGTGTCACCAGCACCCCCCGGGGCCAGTGTCACCAGCACCCCCCGGGGCCAGTGTCACCAGCACCCCCCCGGGGCCAGTGTCACCAGCACCCCCCGGGGCCAGTGTCACCAGCACCCCCCCGGGGCCAGTGTCACCAGCACCCCCCGGGGCCAGTGTCACCAGCACCCCCCGGGGCCAGTGTCACCAGCACCCCCCCCCCGGGGCCAGTGTCACCAGCACCCCCCCGGGGCCAGTGTCACCAGCACCCCCCCCCGGGGCCAGTGTCACCAGCACCCCCCGGGGCCAGTGTCACCAGCACCCCCCCCCCCGGGGCCAGTGTCACCAGCACCCCCCCCCCGGGGCCAGTGTCACCAGCACCCCCCCCCGGGGCCAGTGTCACCAGCACCCCCCCCCCGGGGCCAGTGTCACCAGCACCCCCCCCGGGGCCAGTGTCACCAGCACCCCCCGGGGCCAGTGTCACCAGCACCCCCCCCCCCCGGGGCCAGTGTCACCAGCACCCCCCCGGGGCCAGTGTCACCAGCACCTCCCCCCCGGGGCCAGTGTCACCAGCACCCCCCGGGGCCAGTGTCACCAGCACCCCCCGGGGCCAGTGTCACCAGCACCCCCCCGGGGCCAGTGTCACCAGCACCCCCCCGGGGCCTGTGTCACCAGCACCCCCCCGGGGCCAGTGTCACCAGCACCCCCCCCCCGGGGCCAGTGTCACCAGCACCCCCCCGGGGCCAGTGTCACCAGCACCCCCCCCCGGGGCCAGTGTCACCAGCACCCCCCGGGGCCAGTGTCACCAGCACCCCCCCCCCCGGGGCCAGTGTCACCAGCACCCCCCCCCCCCCGGGCCAGTGTCACCAGCACCCCCCCCCCGGGGCCAGTGTCACCAGCACCCCCCCCCCGGGGCCAGTGTCACCAGCACCCCCCCCCCGGGGCCAGTGTCACCAGCACCCCCCGGGGCCAGTGTCACCAGCACCCCCCCCCCGGGGCCAGTGTCACCAGCACCCCCCCGGGGCCAGTGTCACCAGCACCCCCCCGGGGCCAGTGTCACCAGCACCTCCCCCCCGGGGCCAGTGTCACCAGCACCCCCCGGGGCCAGTGTCACCAGCACCCCCCCGGGGCCAGTGTCACCAGCACCCCCCCGGGGCCTGTGTCACCAGCACCCCCCCGGGGCCAGTGTCGCCAGCACCCCCCGGGGCCAGTGTCACCAGCACCCCCCCCCCGGGGCCAGTGTCACCAGCACCCCCCCCCCCGGGGCCAGTGTCACCAGCACCCCCCCCCCCCCGGGGCCAGTGTCACCAGCACCCCCCCCCGGGGCCAGTGTCACCAGCACCCCCCGGGGCCAGTGTCACCAGCACCCCCCCCCGGGGCCAGTGTCACCAGCACCCCCCCCCCCGGGGCCAGTGTCACCAGCACCCCCCGGGGGCCAGTGTCACCACCACCCCCCGGGCCAGTGTCACCACCACCCCCCGGGCCAGTGTCACCAGCACCCCCCGGGGCCAGTGTCACCAGCACCCCCCCGGGGCCAGTGTCACCAGCACCCCCCCGGGGCCAGTGTCACCAGCACCCCCCCGGGGCCAGTGTCACCACCACCCCCCGGGCCAGTGTCACCAGCACCCCCCGGGGCCAGTGTCACCAGCACCCCCCCGGGGCCAGTGTCACCAGCACCCCCCCGGGGCCAGTGTCACCACCACCCCGCCCCCCGGGGCCAGTGTCACCAGCACCCCGGGGCCAGTGTCACCAGCACCCCCCCGGGGCCAGTGTCACCAGCACCCCCCGGGGCCAGTGTCACCAGCACCCCCCGGGGCCAGTGTCACCAGCACCCCCCGGGGCCAGTGTCACCAGCACCCCCCGGGGCCAGTGTCACCAGCACCCCCCGGGGCCAGTGTCACCAGCACCCCCGGGACCAGTGTCACCAGCACCCCCCCGGGGCCAGTGTCACCAGCACCCCCCCGGGGCCAGTGTCACCAGCACCCCCCGGGGGCCAGTGTCACCAGCACCCCCCGGGGGCCAGTGTCACCAGCACCCACGTACTACAAACACAAATAATCGCCAACAGAACCTAAACACCTAACCTAACCTAACCTATATATGCACAATATGCTAATATATTATAATATTAATTTATATTTGAGAAAATTCCCGTTTTGAATGCACAGCATGTTAAAATTTATGAATGCGTCTGTGGGGTCGACCGCTGGATGGAATGGACTTGAGTGGAGGACCGTTGGCATAAACAGCTGGGGTTGGCGGGAGCATGGAATGGTCTTTGGTCCTTTGTTTATGAGGACGGGCTGACACAGGAGGGCTGTTAACCTGAGTAAGACTAGAGCAGCTGTGCTCACCCTAGGAATGAAGGAAAACGCTCCATTGAAAGGGAATGACCCCATGGGGTCCAGGGGGTCCCTGGGGGTCCAGGGGGGTCTAGGGGGGTCCTGGGGGTCCAGGGGGGTCTAGGGGGGTCCTGGGGGTCCAGGGGGGTCTAGGGGGGTCCTGGGGGTCTAGGGGGGTCTAGGGGGGTCCAGGGGGTCACGGGGGTCTAGGGGGGTCCTGGGGGTCATGGGGGTCCAGGTATGAGTTGGAGGTGTTTATCAAGTTTCCTTGGGAACGTGAGAGGGGTCTGTTAGTGATGTACTAAATGTAGACGATACTGAACATAATGGTAGAGGGGGGAGGGAGAGAGAGGGGGGGGAGGGAGAGAGAGGGGGGGGAGGGAGAGAGAGAAGGAGAGGGAGAGAGAGAAGGAGAGGGAGAGAGAGAAGGAGAGGGAGAGAGAGAAGGAGAGGGAGAGAGAGAAGGAGAGGGAGAGAGAGAAGGAGAGGGAGAGAGAGAAGGAGAGGGAGAGAGAGAAGGAGAGGGAGAGAGAGAAGGAGAGGGAGAGAGAGAAGGAGAGGGAGAGAGAGAAGGAGAGGGAGAGAGAGAAGGAGAGGGAGAGAGAGAAGGAGAGGGAGAGAGAGAAGGAGAGGGAGAGAGAGAAGGAGAGGGAGAGAGAGAAGGAGAGGGAGAGAGAGAAGGAGAGGGAGAGAGAGAAGGAGAGGGAGAGAGAGAAGGAGAGGGAGAGAGAGAGAGAGAGAGAGAGAGAGAGAGAGAGAGAGAGAGAGAGAGAGAGAGAGAGAGAGAGAGAGAGAGAGAGAGAGAGAGAGAGAGAGAGAGAGAGAGAGAGAGAGAGAGAGAGAGAGAGAGAGAGAGAGAGAGAGAGAGAGAGAGAGAGAGAGAGAGAGAGAGAGAGAGAGAGAGAGAGACAGACAGACAGACAGACAGACAGACAGACAGACAGACAGACAGACAGACAGACAGACAGACAGACAGACAGACAGACAGACAGACAGACAGAGACAGACAGACAGACAGACAGACAGACAGACAGACAGCCAGCCAGCCAGCCAGCCAGCCAGCCAGCCAGCCAGCCAGCCAGCCAGCCAGCCAGCCAGCCAGCCACACAGTAACCACCAGGTGCAGCGTGTCTCAACAACAAACCATAATCTGGTTGTATATTTACCCACAAACCAATGTAGAAAACGTCATTTCTCCATTTTCTAATATATAGTTTGGTCCCCCCCACCCACCTCCGGCACAGCTGGTAAACCCAAACACTAATACACCCGTTAATCTCTCCCTAAACACCTTCCTACATCCAATGAAACCAAGAATTAATTATTTGAATCTGTTAAGATCCCGTTATAAGTCCCATGATACAAACGTTGAGCAACATTGGCAGTAAACTAGTTCGCAACTTCCCAGCGCCCCAAAGTTGCAAAAATAATGCTATTCTGGGCCTGTAATAGGCACCATAAGGCCCGGAAAGAAAGACATTCCGTCCCTTAATCTGGAGATTTGCGTTCCCGAAGCGCCAGAAATCCGATCGAGATATTGTCGCCAGATTTACTATGTCGAGGAATTTGGGGTGAACAGTTTTTCTGCCATTTTCTATTTCTGAGTCAATGAGTCTCGGGGCGAGATACGTGCATCGCTATTTTCCGCGCGTGAAGAATTCGCGGCGAGACGTGAGTATTATTTTCTCCAGGTGTTCATTTATTTGTATCACAGAGACAAATTACAATTACGGAGACAATGCCAGACTAACAATTATTACTCTGGAGTCTGGGTACGCTGACCCCACAACCGCTCCGAGGGTTCAGCTTCAGCTCTTGGGCCTGCGCCGTCATTTTCACTTGGTGTACAGTCCGTCCTGCTAAGGATGTCCAACGTTAAGAAAACGGTCAATTTAACGTGCCCTTATCCTAACCTGCCAGAAGACCCAAAACAGAAAACGGGACAGTACGTCATTTTCGCCAGCTGCTTCTATTTTCTAGTACGACAATTTTTGGTCTTGTGTAACGCCTAAGTGCGAAAAGCGACGTTCTTTGTAGGAGGCCAGGCTGTAGGAGGCCAGGCTGTAGGAGGCCAGGCTGTAGGAGGCCAGGCTGTAGGAGGACAGGTTGTAGGAGGCCAGGCTGTACGAGGCCAGGCTGTAGGAGGAAAGGCTGTAGGAGGAAAGGCTGTAGGAGGCCAGGCTGTAGGAGGCCAGGCTGTAGGAGGCCAGGCTGTAGGAGGCCAGGCTGTACGAGGACAGGCTGTACGAGGACAGGCTGTACGAGGACAGGCTGTACGAGGACAGGCTGTACGAGGACAGGCTGTACGAGGACAGGCTGTACGAGGCCAGGCTGTACGAGGCCAGGCTGTACGAGGCCAGGCTGTACGAGGCCAGGCTGTACGAGGCCAGGCTGTACGAGGCCAGGCTGTACGAGGCCAGGCTATAGGAGGCCAGGCTGTACGAGGCCAGGCTGTACGAGGCCAGGCTGTACGAGGCCAGGCTGTACGAGGCCAGGCTGTAGGAGGGCCAGGCTGTACGAGGCCAGGCTGTACGAGGACAGGCTGTACGAGGACAGGCTGTACGAGGCCAGGCTCTACGAGGCCAGGCTCTACGAGGCCAGGCTCTACGAGGCCAGGCTGTAGCGGCCTGGTTCCTTCATCTGTTCCGAGTTATTAATCCAGGCGCGCGGTGACGTTTACCGCGTCCAGTCTGAACCCGACGGATTCCAGAACGGATTCTTGCGGGTAACCCAACAATGACGCGCCACCCGCGACTACCGGGTGCACCACTGGTGCCACCACCGACCACCTCTGTCACCCAGGCACGCCCCCACCCCAGGCACGGCCACCGTCAAGGCACGACCACCGTGCCCATAGGCTCCCAGTTCTTCTCTCATTTCCATTTTCCCTATCTGCCTCTCCCCCTGGGGGCGGTGTGTGGTGGTCAGGTCACCCTGGGGCTCCTGACGCACCAGGGGCGCCCAGAGGTCACCCTCCCCCCCATGGTCACCAGCCCACCGTGGGAGACGCTGGACCCGCCTCCTATTAACGGCACTAAGGTCACTAGCTCCTGTGCCTTCTTGTACCTCCCTCTGTCCTTAAACAAAAGGGAGAAACGAGGGAATTATGTTACTGGGTCTCCCCCTCACTTCCCCTTCCTCTCTTCCGGGACTCGCACAGGGGGTTAAATGTAAGGATTTGGGAAGGAGTTCTCCCCCTCATCCCCTAGCTCACGTTCCCCAGCTCCCCCCTCTCTCCCCCAGCTCCCTCTCACCTCTTTCAATGAGGCGAAAGAGGGCGGAGATTACATGGTAGGGAGTCCCTCTAGTGGTAGGGAGTCCCTCTAGTGGTAGGGAGTCCCTCTAGTGGTAGGGAGTCCCTCTAGTGGTAAGGAGTCCCTCTAGTGGTAGGGAGTCCCTCTAGTGGTAGGGAGTCCCTCTAGTGGTAGGGAGTCCCTCTAGTGGTAGGGAGTCCCTCTAGTGGTAGGGAGTCCCTCTAGTGGTAGGGAGTCCCTCTAGTGGTAGGGAGTCCCTCTAGTGGTAGGGAGCCCCTCTAGTGGTAGGGAGTCCCTCTAGTGGTAGGGAGCCCCTCTAGTGGTAGGGAGTCCCTCTAGTGGTAGGGAGCCCCTCTAGTGGTAGGGAGTCCCTCTAGTGGTAGGGAGTCCCTCTAGTGGTAGAGCACACGGCTTGACAAGGCCATGGTGGAAGGTTCGCGCCCCCTCACAGCCCTGGTGGATGTTTTGAGTGAGGTGCTCCTAGTCTGGCGCTGGAGGCGTCGCCTCGTCAACACAAGTCGTCGCTTTTGTCTAAGTGTTCAGCAAACAGCTGTCCTGGAAGCCTCCGCGTTGTCACTGCTCACTTTACCCCACCTGGTTGATGGGGCTCTGGGAGTTCTTCTACTCCCCCAACTTGTGAGAGTTTGGTCCACCAGGCTGTTGCTTGGAGCGGCCCGCAGGCCCACATATACCTGGTTGATGGGCCACATATACCTGCTTGATGGGGTTCTGGGAGTTCTTCTACTGCCCAAGCCCGGCCCGAGGCCAGGCTTGACTTGTGAGAGTTTGGTCCACCAGGCTGTTGCTTGGAGCGGCCCGCAGGCCCACATATACCTGGTTGATGGGGTTCTGGGAGTTCTTCTACTGCCCAAGCCCGGCCCGAGGCCAGGCTTGACTTGTGAGAGTTTGGTCCACCAGGCTGTTGCTTGGAGCGGCCCGCAGGCCCACATACCCACCACAGCCCGGTTGGTCCGGCACTCCTTGGAGGAAACAATCTAGTTTTCTCTTGAAGATGTCCACGGTTGTTCCGGCAATATTTCTTATGCTCGCTGGGAGGACGTTGAACAACCGCGGACCTCTGATGTTTATACAGTGTTCTCTGATTGTGCCTATGGCACCTCTGTTCTTCACTGGTTCTATTCTGCATTTTCTTCCATATCGTTCACTCCAGTACGTTGTTATTTTGCTGTGTAGATTTGGGACCTGGCACTCCAGTATTTTCCATGTGTATATTATTTGGTATCTCTCTCGTCTTCTTTCTAGTGAGTACATTTGGAGGGCTTTGAGATGATCCCAATAATTTAGGTGCTTTATCTCGTCTATGCGTGCCGTATATGTTCTTTGTATTCCCTCTATTTCAGCAATCTCTCCTGCTCTGAAGGGGGAAGTGAGTACTGAGCAGTACTCAAGACGGGAGACACACAAGTGACTTGAAGAGTACAACCATTGTGATGGGATCCCTGGATTTCAAAGTTCTCGTAATCCATCCTATCATTTTTCTGGCTGTCGCAATATTTGCTTGGTTATGCTCCCTAAACGTTAGGTCGTCAGACATCATTATTCCCAAATCCTTTACATGTTGCTTTCCTACTATGGGCAGATTTGATTGTGTTTTGTATCCTGTATTATGTTTAAGGTCCTCATTTTTACCGTACCTGAGTACCTGGAATTTATCACTGTTAAACATCATGTTATTTTCTGTTGCCCAGTCGAAAACTTTATTAATATCAGCTTGAAGTTTTTCAATGTCTTCAGCAGAGGTAATTTTCATACTGATTTTTGTGTCATCTGCAAAGGATGACACGAAGCTGTGACTTGTATTTTTGTCTATATCTGATATGAGAATAAGGAAAAGCAGCGGTGCAAGGACTGTACCTTGAGGTATAAAGCTATTAACTGCGCTCGGACTCGATTTTATATGGTTGACTGTTACTCTTTGTGTTCTGTTTGACTGAAAACTGAGTATCCAGCGTCCTACTTTACCAGTTATTCTCATTGACCTCATTTTGTGTGCTATCACTCCATGGTCACATTTATCGAAAGCCTTTGCGAAGTCCGTGTATATCACATCAGCATTCTATTTTTTTCTAATGCCTCAGTGACTTTGTCGTAGTGCTCAAGTAGCTGTGAGAGGCACGATCTTCCCGCTCGAAATCCATGTTGGCCTGGGTTGTGAAGGTCATTGGTCTCCATGAAACTGGTGACCTGACTCCTCGACACTCTTATTGTGCGTACACCAGCACCACGTGTGTACACCTGCACATGTGTACACCTGCACCACCAGCGTTGATCCGTCTTTTCCTTTCATGATTATTACTGTCAGTTACTCTCAGTTCTCAGTAACTTACCAATGCCTCGGGGCGGGATTATCTAAGACGAGGCATTAAGGCTCCCAAACACAGTGTTTAAAATAAAGAACCTGGGGCCAGATTCACGAAGCAGTTACGCAAGTGCTTACGAACCTGGGGCCAGATTCACGAATCAGTTACGCAAGTGCTTACGAACCTGGGGCCAGATTCACGAATCAGTTACGCAAGTGCTTACGAACCTGGGGCCAGATTCACGAAGCAGTTACGCAAGTGCTTACGAACCTGGGGCCAGATTCACGAAGCAGTTACGCAAGTGTTTACGAACCTGGGGCCAGATTCACGAAGCAGTTACGCAAGTGCTTACGAACCTGGGGCCAGATTCACGAAGCAGTTACGCAAGTGTTTACGAACCTGGGGCCAGATTCACGAAGCAGTTACGCAAGTGTTTACGAACCTGTGGCCAGATTCACGAATCAGTTACGCAAGTGCTTACGAACCTGTGGCCAGATTCACGAATCAGTTACGCAAGTGCTTACGAACCTGGGGCCAGATTCACGAATCAGTTACGCAAGTGCTTACGAACCTGGGGCCAGATTCACGAATCAGTTACGCAAGTGTTTACGAACCTGGGGCCAGATTCACGAATCAGTTACGCAAGTGCTTACGAACCTGGGGCCAGATTCACGAAGCAGTTACGCAAGTGTTTACGAACCTGGGGCCAGATTCAGGAAGCAGTTACGCAAGTGTTTACGAACCTGGGGCCAGATTCACGAAGCAGTTACGCAAGTGTTTACGAACCTGGGGCCAGATTCACGAAGCAGTTACGCAAGTGTTTACGAACTTGGGGCCAGATTCACGAAGCAGTTACGCAAGTGTTTACGAACCTGGGGCCAGATTCACGAAGCAGTTACGCAAGTGCTTACGAACCTGGGGCCAGATTCACGAAGCAGTTACTCAAGGACTTACGAACCTGGGGCCAGATTCACGAAGCAGTTACGCAAGTGCTTACGAACCTGGGGCCAGATTCACGAAACAGTTACGCAAGGACTTACGAACGTGTACATCTTTCCTCAATCTTTGACGGCTTTGGTTACATTTATTAAACAGTTTACAAGCATGAAAACTTGCCAATCAACTGTTGTTATTGTTATAAACAGCCTCCTGGTGCTTCCGAGCTCATTAACTGTTTAATAATTGTAAACAAAGCCGCCAAAGATTGAGGAAAAATGGACACGTTCGTAAGTGCTTGCGTAACTGCTTCGTGCATCTGGCCCCAGGTTCGTAAGTGCTTGTGTAACTGCTTCGTGAATCTGGCTCCAGGTTACTGGGTAAGTAAACTTAAACTGTAAACAGCTGCCAAGCGGACAGCGTCCGGGAGTCATAGTTCAAAGGGCCGGGTTCGATTCCTGGCTGAAGCAGAAACAAATGGGGAGAGATTCTTTTACCCGATGCCCCTGTTCACCTAGCAGTAAACAGGTCCCTTTGAGCTAGACAGCTGCTACTGACTGTATCCTGGGAATGTGTTAGACAAATATGGAGTGGATATAGAGGAAAGTAAGTCAGGACATTAGACAAGCGTTGGTATAGAAAGGCGGGGTCCAAGAGCTAATAGCTCGACTTTGACGAACAAATAACAAACACATACCAATAGAGCCCAGGGACGAGCGAGTTCGATCCCAAGGCACGGCTAAAGCATTGTCCCACATCAGAGAGGCCGAGAACTACTACTGTTTCAAATTTAGGTACTCAGAACGAAGTGTCCAGGTAGCACGGGCTACGGTGATCCCGTACCCGGCCGAGAACATCACATCACAGATATATAACCCACCGGGGGGTTATAGGGGAGCCGGTCGGCCGAGCGGACAGCACGCGGGACTTGTGATCCTGTGGTCCTGGGGTCGATCCCAGGCGCCGGCGAGAAACAATGGGCAGAGTTTCTTTCACCCTATGCCCCTGTTACCTAGCAGTAAAATAGGTACCTGGGTGTTAGTCAGCTGTCACGGGCTGCTTCCTGGGGGTGGAGGCCTGGTCGAGGACCGGGCCGCGGGGACACTAAAAAGCCCCGAAATCATCTCAAGATAACCTCAAGATAACCACCGTCCTGGGGGGAGGGGGGGGGGGGCACTCACCTCGATCTCCTGGAGCTGGTCCTCTATGACGGCGTGCTGGTGCTTTATGTTGGACTCCAGCTCCCGGTTCCTCTCCAGCAGGGTCTTGCCCAGCTCAGCCGCCAACTGCAGGTCTGTTGGACACACAAGGGAAGAACCTCATTATATTCTCCACAACTGCTCATGTATTTCAGTGTGTGTGTGTGTGTGGTGTGGTGTGGTGTGTGTGTGTGTGTGTGTGTGTGTGTGTGTGTGTGGTGTGTGTGGTGTGTGTGTGTGTGTGTGTGGTGTGTGTGGTGTGTGTGTGTGTGTGTGTGGTGTGGTGTGTGTGTGTGTGTGTGTGGGTGTGTGTGGTGTGTGTGGTGTGTGTGGTGTGTGTGGTGTGTGTGTGTGTGTGTGTGTGTGTGTGTGTGTGTGTGTGTGTGTGTGTGTGTGTGTGTGTGTGTGTGTGTGTGTGTGTGTGTGGTGTGTGTGGTGTGTGTGTGTGTGTGTGTGTGTGTGTGTGTGTGTGTGTGTGTGTGTGTGTGTGTGTGTGTGTGTGTGTGTGTGTGTGTGGTGTGTGTGTGTGGTGTGTGTGTGTGTGTGTGTGTGTGTGTGTGGGTGTGGTGTGTGTGTGTGTGTGTGTGTGTGTGTGTGTGTGTGTGTGTGTGTGTGTGTGTGTGTGTGTGTAATTGGGATCATAATTGTGGTGGTGATGGTGATAATTGTGTTGATAATGACAGTGGATGGAGATGGTTGTGGTGGTAGTGGCGGCCTTACACTATACTGACACTAAGAGCACAAGACGTGAACCCGCATGTAATTGGACTCATGGAAACAAAACTATCAGGAATCATAATGAATGCAGTGTTTCCCCCCCAGGACTACACTGTAATAAGGAAAGCGGGAAGGAGGCGGAGTGGCCCTATACTGATGAGAAAGGAATGGAGTTTCGAGATGGTTAGTCTGCACTGTGAGGGGTTCAAAGGCTTCATAACAGGCACCATGATGATGGGAGAACGAAGAGTAGAACATAAAAACATAAGAACAAAGGTAACTGCAGAAGGCCTATTGACCCATACGAGGCAGCTCCTATTTATAACCACCCAATCCCACTCATATACATGTCCAACCCACGTTTGAAACAATCGAGGGACCCCACCTCCACCACGTTATGCAGTAATTGTTTCCACATATCTACAACCCTGTTACCGAACCGGTATTTACCCAAGTCTTTCCTGAACCTAAACTTATCCAATTTATAATCATTGTTTCGTGTTCTGTCTTGTGATGATACTTTTAATACCCCTATTAATACCCCCTTTGCTATGCCCATTCACCCACTTGTCCACCTTTATCATGTCACCCCTAGTTCTATATCACTGCTAGTAGTAGCAATGATATATAACCCACCACCAAATGACAGAAGAACCAGGCAAGAGTATGATAGAAACAACATGGCGGTCAACACTATAATTGAGAGGGCAGCCTCTCCTGCCTGGAGAAATCTATCCCATCTGCTCATCATGGGGGACTTCAATCACAGGATAAACTGGGAAAACAAGGAACCACACGGAGGTGAGGAAACATGGAGAGCCAAACTATTGGAAGGTGCGACAGAAAACTTTTTAAGTCAGCATGTCAGGGGACCCACAAGAATGAGAAGCAACGATGAACAAGAACAACCCGTCCTCGACTCAAGTCCATTACATCCAGCGGTCGACCCCACAGACGCATTCATAAATTTTAACATGCTGTTTATTCAGAACGGGAATTTTCTCAAATATAAATTAATATTATAATATATTAGCATATTGTGCCTATATAGGCATCGGTTAGGTTAGGTGTTTAGGGTATGTTGGCGATTATTTGTTTTTGTAGTACGTGGGTGAAGCATTTACAGCGTTGTGGTTTGAATAAAATTTGTCAGTGAAGCACTTGTTCCGGAAGTGTTCGAACGTCAGCAGTTGTGAGTCGTGTGTAAACCGTTTTTCATTCATAAACAGCTGGGGGTTTGGCGGGTGCATGGAATCACTTTTGGGTCTTTGTATGTAGGACGGACTGACCAGGGTGTCTCGACCTAGTCTTTTTTTTTTTTTTTTTGAGATATATACAAGAGTTGTTACATTGTACAGAACGACTCTCTGAACGACTCCGACATAAGGGAAAACGGTTTTGAAGCCCCCGTGGGAATGAGTGATCACAGTGTACTGGTGTTTTTTGAGTACCTGGTCGAAGTAGGGTTAAGGTACTCAAGGAAGACCCCGGAAAACAAGAGGCCGACATTCCGGAAAAGAAACTATGAGGAGATAAGGAAATTCCTAACAGATATAGCTTGGGAAACAGAGCTCAGAGGAATGGCGGCCCAAGCAATTACGGACTACATCACACAGAAGTGTAAGGAGGCGGCAGACAAGTTCGTCCTACTCGTTCGTCCTAAGGGTGGCACGTAGCCTGGTGGATAGCGCGCAGGACTCGTGATTCTGTGGCGCGGGTTCGATTCCCGCACGAGGCAGAAACAAATGGGCAAAGTTTCTTTCACCCTGAATGCCCCTGTTACCTAGCAGTAAATAGGTACCTGGGAGTTAGTCAGCTGTCACGGGCTGCTTCCTGGGGGTGGAGGCCTGGTCGAGGACCGGGCCGCGGGGACACTAAAAAGCCCCGAAATCATCTCAAGATAACCTCAAGAAGATACTCCAAGAGTAAAACATGAAATGCAGCAAAGAAACCATGGTTTAATCAGAGATGTAAGCAAACAAAGCAACTAAGTACAAGGGCGTGGAGAAACTATAGTAATAACAGGACACTTGAGAGCAGAGAAAGATACCAGAGCACCAGGAATAAATACATCAGGTTGAGAAGAGAGGCAGAGTGACTATTTGAAAATGACATAGCGAGAAAGGCAAAGACTCAACCTAAATTGCTGCACAGCCACATCAGGAGAAAAACAACAGTGAAGGAACAGATAATGAAAGTGAGGATAAGGGCAGACAGATTCACTACAAACGACAAGTGTGAAAAAAACTCAATAATAAATTTCAGGAGGTCTTCATAGTAGAGCAAGAAGTCCCAGAGATAACAGAGGAAATATCAAACCAGACACCACTAGAGGAGTTTGTGATTACCAGTGGGGAGGTGAGGAAGCATCTGCTAGAGTTGGATGGGACAAAGGCTATAGGCCCGAATGGAATATCACCGTGGATAGTAAGGAGCAGAAGCTCTGTGCCAGCCACTCTCCATGGTGTACAACAAATCCCTGCTAACAGGTGAACTGCCCAAAATTTGGAAGATGGCCAATATACTCCCAATATACAAGAAGTGTAATAGACAGGAGGCACTTAACTACAGGCCAGAGTCCTTAACTTGCATACCATGCAAGATGATGGAGAAGAGTGTGCGAAAGTAACCAGTGGAACATCTGGAACGAAAGAACTTTGTAACAACATCAGCATGGGTTCAGGGATGGCAAGTCCTGCCTCACAGGATTAATTGAATTCTACGATCAGGCAACACAAATTAGGCAAGAAAGAGAGAGGTGGGCAGACTGTATATTTTTGGGTTGCCAGAAAGCCTTTGACACAGTACCACACAAGAGACTAGTGCACAAGCTGTAGTTGCAGGCAGGAGTGAAAGGGAAGCTGGATAAGGGAGTACCTAACCAACAGAAGACAGCGAGTCATTGTGAGGGGTGAAGCCTCAGATTGGCGAGACGTCACAGGTGGAGTTCCGCAGGGATCAGTCCTTGGACCTATACTGTTTCTGATATATGTAAATGATCTCCCAGAGAGTATAGAATCATTCCTCTCATTGTTTGCTGATGATGCAAAAATTATGAGGAGGATTAAGGCAGAAGATAGTATAAGGCTACAATGTGACCTAGACAAACTGGAGGAATGGTCCAACAAATGGCTACTAAAGTTCAACCCAAGTAAATGTAAGGTGATGAGACTAGGCGGAGGAGACCAGACACAGGATACCGAATGGGAGAGGAAGTTCTTTGCAAAACAGAGAGAAAGATCTAGGAGTTGATATCACACCAACTCTGTCTCCTGAAGCCCACATTAAAAGAATAACATCTGCGGCGTATGCGAGACTGACTAACATCAGAACTGCCTTCAGGAACCTGTGTAAGGAATCATTCAGAACCTTGTATACCACATATGTAAGACCAATCCTGGAGTATGCGGCCACAGCATGGAGCCCGTACCTTGTCAAGCACAAGGCGAAGCTGGAAAAAGTTCAGAGGTATGCCACTAGGCTAGTCCCAGAACTAAGAGGCATGAGTTACGAGGAACCACACACATATGGGCCACGCGGCTGAGTGGACAGCGCTCTGGGGTCGTAGTCCTAAGGGCCCGGTTTCGATCCCTGGCAGAGGCAGAAACTGATGACCAGAGGTTCTTTCACCCATGATGCCCTGTTCACCTAGCAGTAAATAGGTACCTGGGAACGAGACAGCTGCTACGGGCTGCTTCTTGGGGTGTGTGTACTCACCTAGCTGTGCTTGCGGGGGGGGGGGGCTGAACTGTGGCAGTATTACTGTGAGTGTGAGGCCTCACCTCACGCTCCAGTGAGTGGAACTTGAAGAGCAAGACCCATGTTTATGAGGGCATGACGGACGCTGATTGGTTCTCTCCTCATTGTTATGAGGTCCGTCTCCTCCCCACCAACCATGACCTCTAAGTCATAGCGGTTGGGCTTACTAAATTATGTTGAGCTTAGCTATCCGGAATTAAATTAAAGGTAACTGATACAGGAGAGATGAGGTGACCATTAAGGAGGGGGAGAGTGGTGGAGGCGGTCGACCACAACTACACCATCTTCAGGTTATCTTGAGATGATTTCGGGGCTTAGCGTCCCCGCGGCCCGGTCCTCCACCAGGCCTCCAGCAACCAGGCCATCACCAGCCAACTACACACAACTGTGACGAAAATGGGATCATATTCTTGGTGGACCTCCGCCCCCAGTAACACCCCCCGTGACCTGTCCGGTACACGTGTGTTCAACACTACCAATTACACATTCCCTCATGTTCAGATGAACAACTTGCAGCCACTAAGGAACCACCAATACAACGACACACTGCCTGACGCAGCCAAGGTTCCGTAAGGACTCTTCAACTCCT